>NC_086319.1:378128767-378428767 GCF_036172605.1 Pelobates fuscus | reverse complement strand
CTTGGTGTGGATCTGCCTGTTACGTCTGCACTTGGATTTTCCATATGTTATGTTCTTCACAGCATACTCTTGTTTAGACTGTTATTTCTACTTTGATCTATAGACTTAATCTCCCTTTTTATGGTATGTTCTTTGCTTTCTTGCTGCTAGGAATCTATAGACAACATGAAGAGCAGGCTGGAACGCAGTATTCAGATGCAGACCGTTCTACGTGCCTTCGAGGCTCGAGACCGTAATTTACAAGATAGCAACCTCGATCGAGTCAACTTCTGGTCGGCTGTAAACCTCGGAGTGCTGGTTGCAGTCGCCTTCATTCAGGTGTATATGTTGAAAAGCCTGTTCGATGACAAGAAGAAGGTGCGGACGTAACAGTATCAAAGTGATGAAGAAGACGGAGCCACATTGTTTTCCTAGCACTGCCAGCCACCCATTCACGTCTTCCGTTAATATTGTGGACATTGGATCTTCAGTCCCCATCAGAGCAATGTGGCTGTAAATAATGTGATCAACCAATTTCAGCTTGGTACACAAGGCGATCTGCATCAGATAACAGTGGAAAATGGATTTGGTGGGTAGGGGTACACCTACAGACTCTCGTACAGCGGTTTTAAATAAGTATTTTTTACTGCCTTTTATTAGGTTTTAGGAAGTGTTCAATAGATCAAATTCAACCATCATATGGTCTATAGGCAGCCATGTTCTTCACAAAGTGAGGGATAGGAAAAATGTTTACTAAACTGTACCAAATACCTCCCATATATATTTTTTTTATATATTTTTTTTCGGTCCTGTAATTGTCAATGTGCACAATATACTCTAATTTGTGTCTGCAATTAAGCAGCTCTAAAAACTTTTGTTTCAGCAAATTGTACCTTTTTAACGTTTTTGTTCCATCTAGCACGGCTGTATTCAGTCTGAAGAAGAAAAAAAAATCAAAGGAGGTGCAGAATAGGCTTTTCATCTTCTCCCCACTCATTTTCTACCAATTTCATTCTTTAACTAATGCATTGAAATCTATTAGCTGATGCAGATCCAGAATTCTAAGAGTCTTTTAACATTACAGAAAGTGATCACAGTCAACTTTTTATATCTCAGCCATCCACTGCCCTGGTGCAAATCGTGATTATTTCTGTTAAAATGAATAATCAAATTTCAAAACCACGAGGTAAAGGAAAGAGGTAGAGGGCGGCTATTTTATTGTTTTGCCTTAAGGCAAATATTTCTATGCAATATGCCTGATGCAGTATTTTATATCTGGAAGGGTGTGATTAGATTTTCTCTTGTCTTGACATGAGTCTTCCTTTCTAATAGTTATATAATTTATATATATTTTTAATTGCAGAAAACGTATTTGCTATTTTTGTTATCTGTAAAAAGAGGGGTTTGTATAAATGCACAATATGGTGTATATTTTTCCCCTTTCGTTTTGATTAGCCAGAATTTCCCACACCTATAGCTTAAAGGCCAGGGAAACAGTGTCCGTAACAGTTACTTTCTTAGGAACAGTGGGAATGGGTTTGTGTCATTTCAAGGGGGTTAACTGTCTTACAATAAAGTTATATTTCATAGAAAGGTTTTTTACTTTTTCAAAGAGCTAGGAGCTCACTGGACAATCGCATTGCTGCTAAAGATCTTTTTATACCTACAGTGCCTGCTCACCCCTCCCACCAAATGTAATAAAATGGGAGTTTTAACAGTTTACTTGTGATTTCAAATGACAAATGTTCATAATGTGAATTTGTAATTTGTGAACATAAGAGAATCCAATGGACAATGGTACTTATGTTGGCCAATGACTCAATAAATGTGTATTTCTAGGTTTCATTGTGGATTTTCAAGAAACAAAAAAAGAAAGAAATGCTAATATTCCCTGGGCCTGCAGTGGTTAAAAGTAAACACCAAACACATTAAGCACTGACAGAATTTAAGTACATGTGGTAGTTTTTGGCCTAACATTCAGTATTTTTTGCTAAATGTTGTTTTATTTTAATTTTAGCATGGCTATGTTTACAAATTGTGGGGCATAGTGATTGGCTGTAGGCAGGAGTCAATTCAGCCGCTCAGCTACACTCACTGTCTTCTAATCAGGAAGATGTCTGTTAACAAAAAAAGCAAAGCTGGAATAAATGTAAGTTTTTACTTTATTTAAGGGGTGTTGGGTTAAAATGTGTTTTTAACACTATAGAGTCGGGAATACACGTTTGTGGTCCTGAGCCAATAATATTACTTTAAAGTTCTATCTATACATTGTGCCTGCAGTTTTGCTAGCAAATGTATATATTTGGAGAAAAACCCTAAATTCCTCAGCAGACACTCAATGCTGAGAAATGGATGGTTAGGAGCAGAGGAGACCTTCCACAGGCCATCCATCTGCTCTCCACACGTAACTCCGTAGCCAGCGATGATCGCACCAGCTAGGGGGAATATAGGAACGGAAGTGTAATACCCACCTCTTTAATTGGGGAGTGGAGTGCCAGGAAAGCCATAACAGATTCCTTTTAATATGTCTCATGGTGCTGCTTTGTAGTTCTGTCTGTCACTGTATATTCATTCTCACACAGGGATGAGAACCTCCAATAATGCTTTTGAATATATTTTAATCTCCACCAAAGTGGTTATGGTGCCAGGAGTGACAAGATACCTGGGGTCCGCTGAGTGGAGGTCTTCCCTCCGTGAAAGCTCTCTGCATTGGCAGTTCAGTGGAGGGGGGCTGGCAGAGAGCGTTTACCTCTCCTGCAGCTACCTTCTCCTCCGTGCCGGTCCGGTCAGCTCCCTCTGCAAGTCCCAGTGTAAGTCTCGCAAGAAAGCCGCGCTATGACCCTGCGGCTCTTGCGAGACTTACACTGGGAGCTGACAGAGGTGCTGACCGAATCGGCGCAGAGGAGAAGGGAGCTGACAGGAGCTGCAGGAGAGGTAAGTAAATGTAAATTGCCATAATACAGACATTGAATCGAGTATAAGTCGAGTTGGGGTTTTTCAGCACAAAAAATGTGCTGAAAAACTTGACTTATACTCGAGTATATACGGTATATACATATGTATGTGTTAAGGCGATAGTTCCCTAATTTGCAATCCTTACATATGGAAATCCCACATAGGATAAATAAGGGAGGGATCTACTAAACAATTGAAAATTAAGAAGGATTTTAAAGTTATATTACATATATACATTTACTATATTATATATTTGATGTGTTGCCCAAGACAATTTCTCTTTGCTCAATGTGTCTTGCACAGCAGGGAGCAAAAGCTTTTGGCTTTCAGTCGAAGAAGTTAACTGGTCCACCCCAGGTAAGAAGTCATTCGTTTAGGAGGCAGATTAATTGTTTACACAGGAGGTTGTGAGGGAACTTCTGGAACCATAACTACTACATATTTTGTTGGACTGTTCATTTAACTTTGGCGGCTGCTATCAAATGTTTGTAAATGTAATAACTATATACAGTCATGTAAAAAAGTACACTCTTTGAATTGTATGGTCTTACATATCAGGACATAATCATCTTTTCCACAACCTCAGATGAGCAACACATGACATATTACACAGTGTAATTTATTTTAAACAAAACAAAGACTAAATGGAGAAGTCACGTTTGAAAAACTGAGTACACTTTATGATGCACTAGCTTGTAGAATCACCTATAGCAGCAATAACTTGAAGTAATCGTTTTCTGGATGACTTCATTAGTCTCTCGCATCGTTATAGAGGAATTTTGACCCACTCTTCTTTACAACGTTGTTTCAGTGCATTGAGGTTTGCTGGTATTCGTTTATGCCCAGCTCTTAAGGTTCTGCCACAGCAGATCAATCAGGTTGAGGTCTGGACTTTGATGCTTTCCTTTTTCAGCCATTCTTTTCTAGATTTGCTGGTGTGCTTTAATCACTGTCCTGTTGCATGACCCAATTTCAGCCAAGCTTTATCTGTCGGACAGATGGTCTCACGTTAGACTCTATAAAACTTTGGTGTACAGAGGCGTTTATGGTCGACTCAATGGCTGCAAGGTTCCCAGGTTCTGTGGCTGCAAAACAAGTCTATATCACCACCCCTCCACCACCGTGCTTCACAGCTGGTATGAAGGGTTTGTGCAGATATGCTGTGTTTGGTTTTCGACACACATCTCCATCCTTGATCTCCTATGTCCAAAGGACATTGTTCCAGAAGTCTTGAGGTTTGTTCAGATGCAACTTTGCTAAGCTGTGCTGTCCTGTTCTTTTCAGTGAGGTGAGGCTTTCCCCTGGCAACCCTTCCAAACAGACCACCAGGAGCTTCGGCTGGATTCCAATAAGGAGAGACATTGCTTCATTTAAGAGTATTCGAGTCTGTGATTATGAGATGCATGCCTTCATGACGGCCAGGGGGCTGGAGGGCCACTATCCCTCACGCTTGCCTAGATGTCTCTACCGCATATCCCCATACACTACGAAGTTTGGGCAATGGATGAAGCTTGCAACCACGCATGGAGCGACTTGTCACACCCCCATGCGTCCCCAAAACCTGCAAACTCTGATATTCTGTGTTATGCCCTCATTTCTAGCTCGACTTGTCTCTCTACTCATACAGTGACTTGCTACTAATTATGTTCCAGAATTAAATTAAATGCTAGCTTGTTTAGGATTCGTGGTCACCTTCTTAGATGTAAAACTCATAACATACATTGGGCCTGCTTAGTGCCAGCATGTCTAGCTACCATATCCTGTTATCAATTCTGGTATATATTATTAGTTGATGCAAACTGCACCAGGCTGAGAAGCGTTCTCGTAAATCTACCTTCACAGGCAGTCTAGGCAGTGGGTGTTGGAATCCGGTGGCTCAACAATCTTGCTTAAAAGTTTCCACCTTACCCAGCATGTGAAACAATTGTTTATGTTCATTTTCATTTCTACTATCCTTACAGACAGCCAGTATAGCCTGTTAATTAGGATCTGTTCTGTCTCTCCACTGTCTAACTCACTTAGTAATGTAATTGGTAAAAACAAAAAACATCCAGTTGACCCATATGCCATTTCGATGATTATATGGTTTGTTTAGCACTATGCTTGTGATTGCTGTTGTGGCCTAGCAAGCTTACTGTTACTCCATGCACGATATTAATAAAGATTGACAAAAATAAATCAATAATGAGGCCACTTTACAAAATTATAAATCCCTGAGTAATGCTGCATATATTACATACATGGGATTCCAGCATGACATCCAGACTGGAAAACGGGTCTGCAGATTGAAATAAGGAATGGGCTTTTAAAAATGTTTTACTGGCTACCTTGACCAACATTTAGAGGGAGACATTCTCCTGTAGGTTTTGTCTTTACTGTGACATTGCCTTTTCTGAAGTAACAAACACTGATAGGGTTTAATGAAATAGTTTTGCATAATTTTATAACTTTTTACATTACAAACAATTGTTTAACTAAAGTAATGCCATGTACAGAATTTAGGCTGCTATGAAAAATTTTACGAACCCCTGGTATAGAAGGACAATGAAGATGTGAAACAAGCAAGGTTGAGCCATAGACCATCTATGGTCCTTTCGATCATTGAAAGACCGAAGATATCTTCTCATTGTCCTGTTGGAATGTTGTGGTTTTCTTGTTTAAACACAATGGACACTTGAAATAAAGAAGAATATTCAGTGTAAGCCCTGGGGCCACAGCCAATTATCCCAAATAACCGGTTTAACTGGTAATAGTAGATTTCATGTGGGTGTTTAAATCACATTGATCGGTTATCACATTACCCAGTTCAGCAGCTGGAATATGGAAAAGGTGACAGCAACCTATAAGGAGTAACAATTATCTGATGATTCATTACATACCTGAATGGACGTACTTGAAAATGAGAAGTCTCTATCTTTCCTGGTAAAATATTTTATAATGACTGAAAACGGTTATCAGGAGTTTTATCAATGTATTTTAACAATAGTTTGCCAGAGGCTGCCGATACTGTAGATTATATTAAACCGTACATTTAAAGGGACACTATAGTAGTCACCCAGACCACTTCAGCTCAATGAAGTGGTCTGAATGCCATGTCCCTCAGGTTTTAACCCTTCAGATGCAAACATAGCAGTTGCAGAGAAACTGCTATGATTACATTTGGGGTTAAGCCAGCCTCTAGTGGCTGTCTTCTGGACAGCGACTAGAGGCGCATCTGCGATGCTGGAGGCATATTATGCCATTGCACAGAGCATCCATAGGAAAGCATTGAGAAATGCTTTCCAATGGACACTTTGAATGGGCATGTGCATTCGGCTCCGCTGACGTCGGCGGGGGAGGAGAGGTCACCAGCGCCTGGGGAGACTGGCACTGGAATAAAGTAGGTGGCTGAAGGGGTTTTAACCCCTTCAGCGCCACAGGAGGGGTACCCTGAAGGCACTATAGTGTCAGGAAAACCGCTTTTTTTCCTGACACTATAGTGATCCTTAAAAAAACAAAACTCCAGTATACATATTATGCCAAATGTCTAATTTATGTCTTCTTCCTATATTGAATCTGTATGTTAGAGCAGATAGAATGCTATTGTTAGTGTGTATCCATATGTACACACTATCACTGACCATGATTTGAATAGTAGCTGTATAGGGATTGGTTGGAGACAACAAATAGCCAATCTGATTTGGTATCAAATTGGCAAATAAGGATCTTATTCCACATCTTCCTGCAGTTTATTATCTATGTTTTCTGAATTTAAGGGCTACTGCTCGTTATAAAATGGTTGACAGAAGTGTCCTATACATTTTCACAAACTAGTCTGTTTGCCAAGAAGAACAGAAAACCAGTAATACAAGTACACAATAATAAGTCCTGCGCTCAAACTCCCACTACTCTTGGGCGGCAGCAATGACCATAGCACACTTCAGCACCAATGCATACATTAAAAAAAAAAAAAAAGTTACCTGCGCACTTGCATCCCAATGTATAACTAAATAAATGGAGGTTATTCTGTAACTCCTATGGCCATTAGATGCAAGCCTACCTGCCACGTCCAGGCAATGTTTCCTATTAAGGGCTAATAAGTATGTTGAGGTTTAGAAAAATACCCCTCTCTGTCTCATTAGAGATTTCTTTGCCTGAAGCTGAAGGAAGCAAGGTGAATTGTTAGTGTAGGACCCACCTGAGAGGTTTGCCTTGACGTGGCAGGTGTGCTTACATCTAATGGCCATTAGAATGGAACTAAAAACCTAAAATTTATATAAATATACATAGAAAATAATAGGGGAATCATAGATTTCCAGAAAGTTTACTTGCCCCCTATATTTAAAGGACCACTATAGGCACCCAGACCACTCCAGCTCAATGAAGTGGTCTGGGTGCCAGGTCCCCCTAGTTTTAACCCTGCAGCTGAAAACATAGCAGTTTCAGAAAAACTGCTATGTTTCACTGAGGGTTAATCCAGCCTCTAGTGGCTGTCTCACTGACATCGGCAAGGAGGCAGGCCAAACACCGTTTTGGCTGCTCAGCACTTCCTCATACAGATTTATTGAATTAATGCATCTCTATGAGGAAAATTTAGCGTCCCCATGCAGAACGTGGAGACGCTAAACGGCAGTGCTGCTTACTGTGCAGCACTGCCCTAGGAAGCATTTCCAGTGGCCATCGGAGGAGTGGCCACTTGGTGGTGTCCCTAGGGACAATGTAAACACTGCAATGATTATACTCACCAGAACAACTACATTAAGCTGTAGTTGTGGTGACTATAATGTCCCTTTAACACAAGTTATAGATTAATTTTAACTATTTTTTCCCCAATGGGGTAAAATCCAGGCAAGTGTCAATTCTTCTCTGCGTCATCATTATTCCACAGTCTGAAAACCAAGCGTTACCCTTGCACACAAAACGTGCATTCAGAAACCATATTCTATTAATTTTTTTACTGCACCTCCACGTTTTTACTACACACTTTCAAGATTTGTTTAAACTAGCAGCTGAAAAAAAAATGTTACTGCTAACTCAATACCAGGCAAAACCTTTTATTGACTTTAGGATGGCAAAAGGCTGATTTGCATTGTGGAAAACTGAGCCTTCGACCTTGATTGTTGAACAGATGCTACACTCATTGTATTAACCAACTAAACTATCGCACTGATTGATAATCATAATGCAAATTTGTGATGCTTCAGCAAATCCTAATTATTAAATTCAAAACATAACAACGGCCAAACGTAAACATGACATAAATAGACAACAGCTTTTATTAACATGCTTTTGAAAAATGTTAAATACAATCACAGTTCCTAAAAAAATATTTCTATATGAGAAAAAAAAAGCATATCCACTAAAAGCTATTCAGAAATGGGGGGGAAATTGAAAATAATATATTTTTTGGGGGGATGTTTGTTAATTATAAGGCAACAAAAAAAAAAATCAGATATACTCCAGATGTTTATTCCATTATATAATTGTTACAGAATAACTTTGAACAGCAAAACTTGTGCCCACACAACTGGTCAATATTCCAAAGTCCACTATGGCTATCAAATCATTTTAAACAGTGTGCCATAGTAAATATTTTTTTCCTCAACTACTACAGTGATTTTTGTAAAAAAAAAAAAATATTCTCCTTTTTTCCCCCAATAATTTTTTTTTTTTTACATTTTATTTTTAACACGATTAGTTGTCTATGTCCAGTGGTAAACATTGTTAAATTTACACCCGTCTTTTTGAGCGATAAACTAAGAAAATGGATTGGTTAAGTAGATCAATATAATAGCAGTACTTTGCTTCTATCTCCCCAAAATACATACATATATACACACACACACTATATATATATATATATAATATATATATATATATATATATATATATATATATATATATATATATATATATGTAAAGAAGAAATAGAACTTGGTTAAAAGATTTTTGTTTTTGTTTTGATTATAGAAAATATTCTACCAGTAACCATATTTTACACCAAGTACAGACTGAAGCTAATCTGAAAAGGCATTTTAAAATTACACATATGCCAGTCTCCATTCGGATGACCAAATGGGGAGGATGTAGATTGGACTCTTTTCAAGAATTCTGCAAAATTTTGATTCGCGAACCATGTATAAATCTGGAAATGTTTTGTATTTTTCTTCTCCCACCGGGTACTTTGCGTTAATCAAATTGTAGTCCCAACCTACTACTGAAAGTACCATCAGATCAAGGGAAGGACTGCATATGTTTTAGATCCGAGCCTTGTCACTTGAAAGAATATACAAAGGACAAACCATTATTTAAAAATGCTAAAATACTCATAGAACTAGTAGGTACTATGTTCCACCTCGGCTTTTAACATGGCACTACAAATAGTTCATCAGCCACTGTGCTACAAAGCACCATTGCATTTCACGCTGTCAAAATAAATCGGTTTAGCTTGGTAATTCTTGTTTGGACTTCCAGGCATGGTCTTCAGCTGCATGGACTTTGTCGGGTCAGATATGTTCCCATCAAGAGAATACATCATAATTTTTTTCATTATAGTCAGGAGCCCCTCGTAACTGTGTTAGTTCCAATATCTACTAGTGTATCAAAAAGTACAGAGGCCACCAGAAAATGGAAAGCCATCAGACCAGATCTGGTGAATGCCTAACTAGACAACGTAGCTAGAGAGTTCTCCTTTAAGGGATACAACTCGCCCTTGATTAGGTAAGGTTTAACGCTTCCAAATAGTCTGCATAACCCTTTGACCAGTTCCATTCTGTGAACCTTTGGTTTACAAGGGGCTGAGTGATGGGATCGTTTAATAAGTCCTGATGACTTGAGAGGGTTTTTGAAAAGGCAGATGGAAAGGGACAGAGATGGTGAAGTTTGAGTGTTGTCACCAAAACTGTGGCTTTGCAGGAGCAGTTGGAGGAGGCCTCCTGAAAAAAAGGAAAAACATTAAACATAAGTAAAATAATGTAACAGGCATATTATACTTCATTTGAAGAAATCTAAATAATAATAAAATAAAAAAACACAGTTATTAGTATTACAAAATAGATTTTTCTTTATACATTGCAACACAAATTGTATTGGAAATTTAATTCTCAAAAAAACAAGCTGAATTGCCAAATGTTCTCAAAAAGAAGAAGGAAGACACTTCAATCCAAAGATCAATATACCACCATTGACACGTTTCATGCATACTGGCATTTCATCAGAGACAATCAAATTCTCTCCCAGGTATTGACTGCCATGTAAAACTAATCAGATGAAATGGTAACATAATACATTTACCTTTTTTTTTTATATATAAATTCCATTTGGCCTCATAGAGTGCTATGTATACAAATAGGCCAATATGATGCCATGAGGGTTATATGGCTACTTGGTCCCAATTCTTGTGAACTGGAAGACAAGGCTGATTCATTCGTTTAGTTTTTTTCCTCTGGTTCTACATACGATCTTGGTTTGAAGTCTCATAATGGTTAGTGAGACACACGGCTGTTTCTGGTTAGGGATCGTCACCTCAGATTACCATAAATATAAAGTGAAGCCTGCAGCCTTTGAAGGCTCGAACAAAGATCAAAAAGTTGCCATAATAAAAAGGAATTTAAAAAAATAAATAAAAATAAATTCAAAACAAGGTTGTGGACTGTTTCTTTATGGTTTTAAGTAACCGTGTATCACCCTAGTTAGTATGTGTTTCATTCAATCACTTTCGCAGTGGGAGAGACCTTTAGACTATTTACCATAATTTGATGAGCTTCAAAAAGTATGACCTTTCTAAACTTTAGCAGAAGTTAATTTTGAGGCAGTTCAAAGCAAAACCGGCACCACCACCAATTCCTGAATGGAATATTTTATTACAAAGTATCTGTTTGTCTAATTAAATTGATGGAGTCAAGACTTCTAAACATCTGTACGTTGTGTGCACACTAAGGAGGCATATGCTACACAAATCCCGACCTTCCCTGTCCGGCTCTCTGAGAAAGCAATATGTGATAAGAGTTTAGCAAATGTCTATGGGAACTCTTGTGTATATTAAACAAGATCTTGATTTGCTTTTCTGATCAATTGAGGAGAGGCCATTACGCATCCCCCCCAACCGCTGACAGTTTTCACTTGACCCTTTAAACCCAGATTTATACTGCAAGAATTAGTACTTTTATTCCATAAATCTCTGCTGGACAGGAGTTTATGAGATAGGACCAGATGCCATAGACCAGAATAAGAGACTAGTGATTGGTGGAACCTCTACCTGGTCTGGTAGGAATCGGAATACTACTGACACTTGCCTGTGCAAATGCTCGGCTTTGGAGTTTAAAAAGGGATTTAAAATAATAATAATAATAATATATATATATATATATATATATATATTTGCTTATTCATTATCTATACAGAAATGAATCTGTTTCAATAAGATATTTTGTTTTTGTTCTAAAAGACATTTTCAGTTACATAAATGGCGGTCATCAAGTTGTGATGTCACCCACATTATTCTGGAATATCTAAGGCCACACTCATACATTGCCGTGTTGTATTTTAAAATGTCAGGAGTTATAATGTAATTTGTGTTTTGTACAACTTTATCCCACGAAATGGAAGCGGATTACTTACAAATTCACAAGTACAGAGCGTCTGACGACCTAAAACTGGTACTGCTCTTTACTACAAACAGGGAGGGGGCTAAAACTAATCTGGCTCTAGGACACTATAGTTAGGAAAACAGGTTTGTTTTCATAAAACTACTGTATTACTTTAAGACTGGTTGACTTTTGACATCACCAGCATATGGTCAAAATGCTCTTACCAAGTTTAAAGGGACACTATAGGCATCAAAATAACTTGATCTATACACCAAAACTGCTTCATTAAGATAAGTACCCTGCTGCCGCACTGCTCAATTCTCTGCCATTTGGCAGTTAAATCATTTTTGTTTCCGTTTATGCAGACCTAGCAACACCTCCCCTGGCTGTGGATCAAACGGCCTGCATGAAAACAGATGGTGTTAAATTGCTTTAGAAATTATATATCCTGCTCTGTAAATTGAACTTTAAGTACAAACAGGAGACTCATGCAGGGTCTAGCAGGCTATTACCAAAGCAGGAGATAAGGAATTCTAAATTAAACAGAATTTACAATAAAGTGTTATCATTAGATGACTCTTTACAGGAAGTGTTTAGAAGGCTGCGTGAGTAACATACAGGGAGGTGTGGCTAGATATCCATAAACAAATTGCTTTAACTCTTGAATGGCTGAGAATTAAGCAGTGAGACTGCGAGGGCATTATCTATACACCAAAACCACCCCATAAAGCTAAAGTTGTCCAACTATTTTTCCAAATTCATGGCTTGGTTGTATATATTTCCTCAAGATCTGCTTTGCCCATAATTCATTCAATCACAGGTGTGTAGTGTAAACTTGCAGAGTCGTAATTGCCTCAAAAACCTGTAATTGTACAGATGTTGATGCTGTATCTTCCTCTAATCTAAATGTTCTCTCCAGTTCAGAGGCAGATTCCGGACTTCTCTCCCAACTCATGGCTCTCAGTCTTTGTTGTAGAATGCTATTCTACTCATCTCACCTTATCAGTTTCTCAACTTCCTGACATCAAACACGTAATTATTACTTCCATATGATTACGAACTTCTCAGTTTTGTTTTTCTATTTACTTACTTCAATTTACATCCAAGCTTCTTGAATGAATGATGTTCAATAAAGCTAGCATTCTCAATTTTCAATACAGTTACATTTCTTCTCTCAGCATCCCATTAGAGAGATTTTATTGCAGGAATACACCCCTTGATCATTTTGCTGCTTTGAACATGGTGGTCAATTCACTTCTCCTTGGCCATTGCAACCTCAGTCTTTAAGAGATTGTCGATTCTTTTCTTACCCATCAGTTTGCCCTTCCACTATCTCTCTATAGCACCTCATTCTCTTTGATAGTTTGCTTTGAGTATGTCAAGCTACAGTTCAAGGATCCTGTTTTATGATATACGGCCACTCTTGAGGACTTCATATTCTTTGAATTCTAATCTCACTCGTAGGGCAATGATACCAAGATAGCATATCTTCACATATACCATGTCTCTTCTAGTAGGTTGTGTCTGCTTCCTGATAGACTACACAAAATTGTACTTCCCACATAGTCTTTGTCCATGAAGTCCTACTAATGCAGCAGATCTGAGGGACAGAATGCTCAAGTGTGGTGCCATAGAGAAGGAATAGAGATATTCTTTGAAGAGGACCAAATCTCCTTCAATTCATGTCAGTTGCCCTATTATCAACCCTACGTGCAAGCCTTCTGGGCCAACTCGCTGATGGATATGTGAGGAGGGACAACACAGTGGATATTGAAGAAAAATATATAATTCAAGGCTGTTTTTACTCCAAAACATTGTGAGTGACCAATTGTGATTGCACACTATTACTAGTTCCCTCACAGTTAAACGCTATGTTCTTTTGATTTGCATTTAGCAGATTATCCCCTACTCTATTTTGTATACATTTGCTGAAGACAAGAGGAAGTCTTTGGGGATTTACCTGGATACTTCACCTAAAACACAGGTAAGTCTTGGTTTGCTTCAAATTATATAGTTTTTTTCACTGGGGTTGTGTTCACATATATTGCTGCTTTTCTGGGCCTTGGCACTGCTATTGGAAATACTCCTTTTTTCTTCCTATCAAATCAATTTCTCATTCCTGGTACTACCACCATCTTAACCCCTTAAGGACACATGACATGTGTGACATGTCATTATTCCCTTTTATTCCAGAAGTTTGGTCCTTAAGGGGTTAAAAAAACACAGCCTCACATTCAATCCTTTCCAAGTCTGTTTACACGCTCAACAGCTACCATTTCATTTACTGTGACATAGTTCAGAAAATTAGTTAAACCACTTCTTCACCTGTTGCTTTTCTTAACCGCCTCACACCTGTACCCCAATCTTATCATTGATAATTCACAAATACATTTAATTTCAGGCTGTCCGATCAGCCAATGACTTTGGCCAAGCCTCTGGATCTTTGCACTGCATTGCCCGTTCAGCAATTTAGGTAATCCCCAAGAAACCTATTTCTTTAAAGGACATTTGACGGTTTCATTTCCCTTACTATGACAGTACGCACACTTTCACTTCGTATTAGGGTGTATTATGTCTATAACAAGTGTTGCGTACAGAAAATTATTAAAAGTGAGGCGGTCACCATGGAAAGCAGCAGGAGCATTGCACTGGTGACCCTCCCATTTCAGGCTTCCACAAGTTCTCAGAAGAGACACTTTTTATACATAACCCCAAACGTTTCTGCTTCCCATCTAGTATAACCATCTTCACCTTCACACTCTACATAAATGCATAATACATTGAGCCAATACTGCATATTGTTCTCATTCCTAGATTTCATCCTTCCTTAGGGATATATTACACGTTTTATTTTCCTTAGTTATAGACCAATCTCTTCAGACTGTATGGATCATGTTCTGTTGCATTAAATTAATTTACCTCTTGCAACCGAACGGGAGTTTTTTTTCATTAATTTCTATGGGGGCAATGATAGATGTATTTCATTTTAACCACTGGTATAGAGTCTCCACAGACTCACTAAAGAGGGAAGGAGAATTCCTTAGCTCAGTAAGGGGCAGTGTTAAACTCTGCAGAGGGTGGTGAGATTACAGCACCATAATTTAGAAGCAGCAGTTTCCATCTCCAAATGGGGTCTCTAAGCCACCTAGGTGGGTTATATTTTACAGCACCTTCAACTATAGAAGGTTTTTACCATGTACTATTCTCTTCCAATATTTAATTAACATTTCTAAATAATTTGGAGAAGGAAAATGAGTTAGAAGGGGTTTATATGAAGTTATAGGGTTAGTTTATAAGGAGTAATAGGAGGAGTTATAGGGTGAGGTTATATGGAGTAATAGGAGGAGTTATAGGGTGAGGTTATATGGAGTAATAGGAGGAGTTATAGGGAGAGGTTATATGGAGTAATAGGAGGAGTTATAGGGAGAGGTTATATGGAGTAATAGGAGGAGTTATAGGGAGAGGTTATATGGAGTAATAGGAGGAGTTATAGGGAGAGGTTATATGGAGTAATAGGAGGAGTTATAGGGAGAGGTTATATGGAGTAATAGGAGGAGTTATAGAGAGAGGTTATATGGAGTAATAGGAGGAGTTATAGAGAGAGGTTATATGGAGTAATAGGAGGAGTTATAGGGAGAGGTTATATGGAATAATAGGAGAAGTTATAGGGAGAGGTTATATGGAGTAATAGGAGGAGTTATAGGGTGAGGTTATATGGAGTAATAGGAGGAGTTATAGTGAGAGGTTATATGGAGTAATAGGAGGAGTTATAGGGAGAGGTTATATGGAGTAATAGGAGGAGTTATAGGGAGAGGTTATATGGAGTAATAGGAGGAGTTATAGAGAGAGGTTATATGGAGTAATAGGAGGAGTTATAGAGAGGTTATATAGAGTAATAGGAGGAGTTATAGGGAGAGGTTATATGGAGTAATAGGAGGAGTTATAGGGAGAGGTTATATGGAGTAATAGGAGGAGTTATAGTGAGAGGTTATATGGAGTAATAGGAGGAGTTATAGGGAGAGGTTATATGGAGTAATAGGAGGAGTTATAGAGAGAGGTTATATGGAGTAATAGGAGGAGTTATAGGGAGAGGTTATATGGAGTAATAGGAGGAGTTATAGGGAGAGGTTATATGGAGTAATAGGAGGAGTTATAGAGAGAGGTTATATGGAGTAATAGGAGGAGTTATAGAGAGGTTATATAGAGTAATAGGAGGAGTTATAGGGAGAGGTTATATGGAGTAATAGGAGGAGTTATAGGGAGAGGTTATATGGAGTAATAGGAGGAGTTATAGGGAGAGGTTATATGGAATAATAGGAGGAGTTATAGAGAATGGTAATATGGAGTAATAGGAGGAGATATAGGGAGTAATAGGAGGAGATATAGGGAGTAATAGGAGTTATAGAGAGAGGTTATATGGAGTAATAGGAGGAGTTATAGAGAGAGGTTATATGGAGTAATAGGAGGAGTTATAGAGAGAGGTTATATGGAGTAATAGGAGGAGTTATAGAGAGAGGTTATATGCAGTAATAGGAGGAGTTATAGAGAGGTTATATGGAGTAATAGGGGGAGTTATAGGGAAAGGATATATGGAGTAATAGGAGGAGTTATAGAGAGGTTATATGGAGTAATAGGAGGAGTTATAGAGAGGTTATATAGAGTAATAGGAGGAGTTATAGGGAGAGGTTATATGGAGTAATAGGAGTTATAGGGAGAGGTTATATGGAGTAATAGGAGTTATAGGGAGAGGTTATATGGAGTAATAGGAGGAGTTATAGGGAGAGGTTATATGGAATAATAGGAGGAGTTATAGAGAGGATATATGGAGTAATAGGAGGAGTTATAGGGAAAGGATATATGGAGTAATAGGAGGAGTTATAGAGAGGTTATATGGAGTAATAGGAGGAGTTATAGGGAGAGGTTATATGGAGTAATAGGAGGAGTTATAGAGAGGTTATATGGAGTAATAGGAGGAGTTATAGAGAATGGTAATATGGAGTAATAGGAGGAGTTATAGAGATTGGTAATATGGAGTAATAGGAGGAGATATAGGGAGTAATAGGAGGAGTTATAGAGAGAGGTTATATGGAGTAATAGGAGGAGTTATAGAGAGAGGTTATATGGAGTAATAGGAGGAGTTATAGAGAGAGGTTATATTGAGTAATAGGAGGAGTTATAGAGAGAGGTTATATGGAGTAATAGGAGGAGTTATAGAGAGAGGTTATATGGAGTAATAGGAGGAGTTATAGAGAGAGGTTATATGGAGTAATAGGAGGAGTTATAGGGAGAGGTTATATGGAGTAATAGGAGGAGTTATAGGGAGAGGTTATATGGAGTAATAGGAGGAGTTATAGAGAGATTATATGGAATAATAGGAGGAGTTATAGGGAGAGGTTATATGGAGTAATAGGAGGAGTTATAGGGAGAGGTTATATGGAGTAATAGGAGGAGTTATAGGGAGAGGTTATATGGAGTAATAGGAGGAGTTGGCTATATGGAGTTAGATTATTTTAATCAGCAAATGTCAGTTTAAACAGTAATAACAGAGTAAAAAATTATGACAAGATTCATAGTTTCTACTTGAAAAAGCAAGCAGGTACATGAAGTTTATTAAAAAGACAAAGTCACCAAAGTAAAGGACACCCAGAAGAGAAATCACCAGTCACTAGAAGAATAAAGTTCCCTTTATTTTAAACTTTATTAATAAGGTACAGAATGGGGCAGGTACACATCTGCAGAGTTGTGTTGATGTGTTAACAAGTCATCGCTTTCCAGTTAACAAAGAACATTTCTAATGTCAAGCCGATCCTCTCCACCTAGAAAGCTAAATTCAGAATATACCAAATCACAAGACAGCAATATAGAGCACTGAGTATCTATCTCGCTTCCCATATACCGTGCCGAGGAGAGTGTAGATTTACACATTGCAGGTCCTTCAAGCTGTATAGGACTATCAGAATGGTCAAGCCATGTATCTCAAGCTCTTCGGTCCGGGTGGGAATTGTGGTCCTACTTGAGCTAAAGACGCATGGCTTCACCACTGCAGATATATTGACCATTTTAGTTCTGCATTATCAGGAATTCAGTGATGCCTTCAGATGTATTGAAAGGTGAAATACTACCTGTGGCAACTGCAATGTGATATACAGATTTCTATACGCACATAAATAAAAGGAAAGCAGATTCCGAACGTGCTTCGGGTGAGGCACGAGAGGAACGTGTGCAACAATGGTGTAATTTCCTTGCAAACATTTAATTGGACTTGAAATATTATCAATAAAATTTTTTAAAAATATATGTATCTAAGGAGAACAGATCATGATTATTATAGACCGTGTTGTGAACGGGTTTGGGGGTCTTATACAAGGTGCAGAGGTTCTAAAATGGGAAGAATGACCCATTTTAGCTCTCGACTTGTTGATAGATTTTCATGAAGTCATCACAGCCAACATGACCGTAATCTACCAAATATGATGCCATATAAACAATCTCATATTACCATTCCGGGACATGATAGCGGCCTTTAATGCCATGTTGAGTGGTTATGAACAATCTAATGCTAAGACATATTTGTGAGCAATATCCACTTATGACATCAGTGGCCACTTATCTTTTTTCTTCAGATTACCTAATCAGAAATGTGGTTAGCTGTCCTTTATCTAATTAAGATAAGGGGGTATCACATTATTAGACATGTTGCTGGGACCTTCATACACCATATTGATATGTAGTGGGCCCTATTAGAGTACTTTCTTGCTAACCTCCTTATGTGCTAATGATAATGTGTTTATATGCGCAAAGTGAGGATATGGTCAGTTAATTTCATAACTCCTCTCACAGCTCAGAAATTGGCATAAAGGTATACTGTAGGCATTGTAACCATTTCATCTCGCTGAATTCGCTTTATAACACTAAATAAGGGCCCTGAACACCGACAGTGCGGCCCCCACTGGAGGTAAGGCTAAGGCAGAGATTTCACACTTCCGTCTACCCATGTTAATTCATACCTACGATGGGTGCTGTGATAGGCTAGACACTCTCAGTTAATCACAGCCACCCGCTGTTGCTCAGGCTAATGCTTCCTTAGTTCACGCAGCAGATAGGGGATACGATGCTGGGGACTCTCGTTTAGCATTAAAACATTAACCAGTTGGGTAGAAAGATGGCACCTTCAATTTGCAGGGTGTTCTTTTTAATAATAGGTCACATCTCCTTTACAACAAGAGGACTATGCAATGTGTTTCTACAGATCATTCCGAAAAGTGCTGGTCATGTATCTTCTATTCCACATACAATCCGCAAATCCCAAGCCCTGCATGCAGCATTAAGGCACTGATTAAAAATAATCAAAACTATAAATGCTGCTTATCAGTTGGCACAGGATAGAGCTTTTGCCATTACGGGAAAATGGATTCAAATACTTTTTTCTTAAATTTTACCTTCCCCCAGGAAAAAACAAACCCCCACCCCCCAAAATGTACATTTCATAGGGATAGAAGAACATTTTAATTCTACACATGGAATATGTAGAAGCTATTTATATTACAAAAGTTGGTTAAATACAGGATCCTGCATCCATCAGACTAGATTTTCCATATTACACACCAGTGTTGTTAAACGATTTTGTTCAGCATCTCATTATACCCTGCTTTTGTTTCTCGTTACTTCATCTTCAGTCAAAGCAACCATTTCTGGGATAGAAATAGACTTTGGAGCCCAACCAATTCATGAAAGAGTTTAAAATCATGACCTAGAACTTGGTGGTTAAAGAGTCTGCCATTTTGAAGAGGCAAGCTTGAGATGCGCAAAAGGGATTTACAAATTAGGTTACAGCTGGTAACGTCCGAGGTCAGAGCTGCACAGAAAGTAATTCTAGACAAACAGGAGGAAAGGTCTAGAAGGCAGCCATTTTGAATGAACCAAGAGTTATGCACTTTAAAATATGTTTAGACAATACAGTGCCGATTATTTTTACTCTCGGATTTATATTTTCTGTAGAGAATAGTTCTAGAAATTTCAAATTTCTAAATCAGGAAGCAACCGTGAGGTAAATTGGCTTCCAAAACATAATTGCACAAAAATTAGAAGCTTCTTTAAAATGCAGCGTTATCATTTTGTAAATAAATACAGTTATGCACCGAGGATAGGAGAGAGACTATAAAACGATCAAAATGGCAGCTTCTGTCACTTCCATTCTAGAAACCTCTTATCCCTTCAGAAGAGCGTGACTAGTCTGGACGTCTCACACTCTACAGATACTGTGGGGAGGTCACAATCTTAAGATATATTTCATTTATATCATTTTCACGAATCATAGAAAGTCTATTTCTATCAGACTGGTCAAGAATGAGGCGCATGAATTACACAGCTGGGAGGACTCCACGTCTGTGAAAAAAACGAAGACTGGAACACCCCCTGTGTATAATCCTCTCTTTCTTTCTCCCTCATCCCAAACTGATAACTGCAGAGTTGCCATCGCTAATGCCCCCATGGGCCTCTCTTGACTCTTAGTCTAGCAAAGAGGGCTCTGCCGGTCGGATTATGGTTGGCCGGTTTGGGGCGGCAGGAGGTCTCCGGCTGCAAAGAGAGATAGCGGAGGTGAGGTGGGCACAAACATGGAGTAGATTAAAGTTTGTTTAGCATATCAAAAGAAAACGTCAGGGGCATCAAGCCACCAATGTTTTTCTCACTGTTCATATAGAAAATCATTTTTATTTCGCAGTTTGATACACTCATTTATCTAATATGCAGCATTTTACATTCCCTTATAGGTAGCGGTCCCGCAGTCCTCCAGTTGTTGCACTACAAATGCTCATGAAGAGCTGTAATCAGAGAAGAAGTAGAACATTGCTTTTAAATAGTACTTCCACGAATCCACTCATTGAACTACAGCTCCTTTGATGCTCTTATGACCCATTTTAAGAAAAACAGCTGGAAAGTAGGCTACGAGTTTGCTACAAAGGATAATTAGCATACACTCATTGTCAGAGCAGAGATGCAAGTTAATTTTACAGCTGTGTTCATCATTGACATTAAGGATTTATACATTAATAATAAACACAGTGTGTTCATTACCAACGTATAGAAATTCAGCGGTAGGTAACCTTCGGCTCTCTTGATGTTATGGACTACATCTTCCATAACGCTTTAACAGCTGGAATGTTGACAAAGTATTAAGGGAGATGAAGTCCATAACATCTGGAGAAACAAACGTTGCCTACCCCTGGGGTCCACACTTAGTATTATTATACAGCACAGAGTGTTCATTATCAGTGTATAGATACTCAGGATCATTATACAGCACAGTGTGTTCATTATCAGTGTATAGATACTCAGGATCATTATACAGCACAGTGTGTTCATTATCAGTGTATAGATACTCAGGATCATTATACAGTGCAGTGTGTTCATTATCAGTGTATAGATACTCAGTATTATTATACAGCGCGGTGTGTTCATTATCAGTGTATAGATACTCAGTATTATTATACAGTGCAGTGTGTTCATTATCAGTGTATAGATACTCAGTATTATTATACAGCGCAGCGTGTTCATTATCAGTGTATAGATACTCAGTATTATTATACAGGGCAGTGTGTTCATTATCAGTGTATAGATACTCAGTATTATTATACAGGGCAGTGTGTTCATTATCAGTGTATAGATACTCATTATTATTATACAGCGCAGTGTGTTCATTATCAGTGTATAGATACTCAGTATTATTATTATACAGCGCAGTGTGTTCATTGTCAGTGTATAGATACTCAGTATTATTATACAGCGCAGAGTGTTCATTATCAGTGTATAGATACTCAGTATTATTATACAGCACAGTCAGTTCATTATCAGTGTATAGATACTCAGTATTATTATACAGTGCAGTGTGTTCATTATCAGTGTATAGATACTCCTTATCATTATACAGCGCAGCATGTTCACTATCAGTGTATAGATACTCAGTATTATTATACAGTGCAGTGTGTTCATTATCAGTGTATAGATACTCAGTATTATTATACAGTGCAGTGTGTTCATTATCAGTGTATAGATACTCAGTATTATTATACAGCGCAGTGTGTTCATTGTCAGTGTATAGATACTCAGTATTATTATACAGCGCAGTGTGTTCATTATCAGTGTATATATACTCAGTATGATTATACAGTGCAGTGTGTTCATTATCAGTGTATTGATACTCAGTATTATTATAAAGTGCAGTGTGTTCATTATCAGTATATAGATACTCAGTATCATTATACAGTGCAGTGTGTTCATTATCAGTGTATAGATACGCAGTATTATTATACAGCGCAGTGTGTTCATTATCAGTGTATAGATACTCAGTATCATTATACAGTGCAGTGTGTTCATTATCAGTGTATAGATACTCAGTATTATTATACACTGCAGTGTGTTTCGTATATAGATACTCAGTATTTATTATTATACAGCGCAGTGTGTTCATTATCAGTGTATAGATACTCAGGATCATTATACAGCGCAGTGTGTTCATTATCAGTGTATAGATACTCGGTATCATTATACAGTGCAGTGTGTTCATTATCAGTGTATAGATACTCGGTATTATTATACAGTGCAGTGTGTTCATTATCAGTGTATAGATATTCAGTATTATTATACAGTGCAGTGTGTTCATTATCAGTGTATAGATACTCAGTATTATTATACAGGGCAGTGTGTTCATTATCAGTGTATAGATACTCAGTATTATTATAAAGTGCAGTGTGTTCATTATCAGTGTATAGATACTCAGTATTATTATACAGCGCAGTGTGTTCATTATCAGTGTATAGATACTCAGTATTATTATAAAGTGCAGTGTGTTCATTATCAGTGTATAGATACTCAGTATTATTATACAGTGCAGTGTGTTCATTATCAGTGTATTAATACTCAGTATTATTATACAGCGCAGTGTGTTCATTATCAGTGTATAGATACTCTGTATCATTATACAGCGCAGCGTGTTCATTATCAGTGTATAGATACTCAGTATTATAATACAGGGCGGTGTGTTTATTATCAGTGTATAGATACTCAGTATTATACAGCGCAGTGTGTTCACTATCAGTGTATAGATACTCATATTATACAGCGCAGTGTGTTCATTATCAGTGTACAGATACTCAGTATTATTATACAGGGCAGTGTGTTCATTATCAGTGAATAGATACTCGTATTATTATACAGCGCAGTGTGTTCATTATCAGTGTATAGATACTCAGTATTATTATACAGCGCAGTGTGTTCATTATCAGTGTATAGATACTCAATATTATTATACAGTGCAGTGTGTTCATTATCAGTGTATAGATACTCAGTATTATTATACAGGGCAGTGTGTTCATTATCAGTGAATAGATACTCGTATTATTATACAGCGCAGTGTGTTCATTATCAGTGTATAGATACTCAGTATTATTATACAGCGCGGTGTGTTCATTATCAGTGTATAGATACTCAGTATTATTATACAGTGCAGTGTGTTCATTATCAGTGTATAGATACTCAGTATTATTATACAGTGCAGTGTGTTCATTATCAGTGTATAGATACTCAGTATTATTATACAGCGCAGCGTGTTCATTATCAGTGTATAGATACTCAGTATTATTATACAGGGCAGTGTGTTCATTATCAGTGTATAGATACTCAGTATTATTATACAGTGCAGTGTGTTCATTATCAGTGTATAGATACTCATTATTATTATACAGCGCAGTGTGTTCATTATCAGTGTATAGATACTCAGTATTATTATTAGACAGCGCAGTGTGTTCATTGTCAGTGTATAGATACTCAGCATTATTATACAGCACAGTGTGTTCATTATCAGTGTATATATACTCAGTATGATTATACAGTGCAGTGTGTTCATTATCAGTGTATTGATACTCAGTATTATTATAAAGTGCAGTGTGTTCATTATCAGTATATAGATACTCAGTATCATTATACAGTGCAGTGTGTTCATTATCAGTGTATAGATACTCAGTATTATTATACAGCGCAGTGTGTTCATTATCAGTGTATAGATACTCAGTATCATTATACAGTGCAGTGTGTTCATTATCAGTGTATAGATACTCAGTATTATTATACAGCGCAGTGTGTTCATTATCAGTGTATAGATACTCAGTATTATTATACAGCGCAGCGTGTTCATTATCAGTGTATAGATACTCAGGATCATTATACAGCGCAGTGTGTTCATTATCAGTGTATAGATACTCGGTATCATTATACAGTGCAGTGTGTTCATTATCAGTGTATAGATACTCAGTATCATTATACAGCGCAGTGTGTTCATTATCAGTGTATAGATACTCGGTATCATTATACAGTGCAGTGTGTTCATTATCAGTGTATAGATACTCGGTATTATTATACAGCGCAGTGTGTTCATTATCAGTGTATAGATACTCAGTATTATTATACAGCGCAGCGTGTTCATTATCAGTGTATAGATACTCAGTATTATTATACAGCGCAGTGTGTTTATTATCAGTGTATAGATACTCAGTATTATACAGCGCAGTGTGTTCACTATCAGTGTATAGATACTCATATTATACAGCGCAGTGTGTTCATTATCAGTGTACAGATACTCAGTATTATTATACAGGGCAGTGTGTTCATTATCAGTGAATAGATACTCGTATTATTATACAGCGCAGTGTGTTCATTATCAGTGTATAGATACTCAGTATTATTATACAGCGCAGTGTGTTCATTATCAGTGTATAGATACTCAATATTATTATACAGTGCAGTGTGTTCATTATCAGTGTATAGATACTCAGTATTATTATACAGAGCAGTGTGTTCATTATCAGTGTATAGATACTCAGTATTATTATACAGCGCAGTGTGTTCATTATCAGTGTATAGATACTCAGTATTATTATACAGAGCAGTGTGTTCATTATCAGTGTATAGATACTCAGTATTATTATACAGCGCAGTGTGTTCATTATCAGTGTACAGATACTCAGTATTATTATACAGTGCAATGTGATCATTATCAGTGTATAGATACTCAGTATTATTATACAGCGCAGTGTGTTCATTATCAGTGTATAGATACTCAGTATTATTATACAGCGCAGCGTGTTCATTATCAGTGTATAGATACTCAGTATTATTATACAGTGCAGTGTGTTCATTATCTGTGTATAGATACTCAGTATCATTATACAGTGCAGCGTGTTCATTATCAGTGTATAGATACGCAGTATTATTATACAGCGCAGTGTGTTCATTATCAGTGTATAGATACTCAGTATTATTATACAGTGCGTTCATTATCAGTGTATAGATACTCAGTATTATTATACAGCGCAGTGTGTTCATTATCAGTGTATAGATACTCAGTATTATTATACAGTGCAGTGTGTTCATTATCAGTGTATAGATATTCAGTATTATTATACAGTGCAGTGTGTTCATTATCAGTGTATATATACTCAGTATTATTATACAGGGCAGTGTGTTCATTATCAGTGTATATATACTCAGTATTATTATACAGGGCAGTGTGTTCATTATCAGTGTATAGATACTCAGTATTATTATACAGCGCAGTGTGTTCATTATCAGTGTATAGATACTCAGTATTATTATACGGCAGAGTGTTTAATAATAGTGTATGTATACTGAGCATTATAAAGCACGGTTATTTATAATGATATATATCGAGGGTTGAAACAATAAAGAACAAACACCGCTCCCCAAAAAGAGTGAAGAAATTAAATCAGAATAACTCATTCACTTGCACAAACTTGGTCATATCAGATATACTGCTGCTTTGCAGTATGTGTCAGCTGTAAAAGGGGTCAGACAGTTAGTATTCGGAGTTATCAAACTAACACAAGTTCCAAAGCAGCCAATAGAGAGCAATGGCCATCAAAGTAGCAGAAATAATCAATGAGTTGTGGGTAACTGAGAAAAATCAGTGACAACAAAGGCCGAATGTGATAAACAATGCAATAAAAGTACAACTTCACAAGTGTATGAAGAACTAAACCTGGATCCCAAGCAATCAGGGCAAACGTGCTCTAGCAGGAATGGATCTGGATGGGTGTCCATTTGGAGAAAGGAAAATTATGGCTTTAACCAAGATACTGTTTGTTTGTTTGTTTTTGCCAATTTAGGCCAAAATTGACAAATGGAAAAAATCCCCAAGTCAACGATGTTTTCAGTTTAAATACTTTAAACTACAAATTGAAAAAATACATCCATGGGTAGAGTATCAGCAATGGTACAGCTTGTTCTGCCTGGTCAGACACTGGCCATTGCTGTAATCCGTGTTCTAATATCAAATTACCATATTCTAGAATATTGCTCCATGATACTTGTAAACATATGGACAACTAGATGTCTAACTCAAACTCTACTATATCCCACCACCAGTCCAAAATCCCAGTACTCCAAGGAGGTCCAAGGTTGTTCTGAGGGAAAGGTGTTGACTTCATCCTAATTAGGTCCTCGATATGAATACTATTAGGTGTTTTTTTACATTGTCTCCCCCCATGTATACTGTGCTAAAGCACCCGTGATCCACCTGTGCCCCTCATTTCCAGCTGTGAAGCTACCCTGGTCATTTCCACACCAGACATTAAGGGGATGTGCCAATGTGTTTGAATCGCTGCACTGACCGTGCATATAGCTCACACAAAAAAAAATTACATGCAGAGAGCTAAAAGCTTGAATTTGTAAGCTAAATAAAAAGAATAAGGTTTTTTATTTTAATTTGTCACTGCATTTGGGTAGTACGATGTAGACTTGAAGCAGGTAAAACTTAAAATGACATACATTATGGTCAGTGCGTAAGGACAATGCACAGCAGCATGCACATTACACGGCATCACACAAGGCAGCACACACATTACACGGTATCACACAAAGCAGCACGCACATTACACGGCATCACACAAAGCAGCACGCACATTACACGGCATCACACAAAGCAGCACGCACATTACACGGTATCACACAAGGCAGCATACACATTACATGGCATCACACAAGGCAGCATGCACATTACACGGTATCACACAAGGCAGCATGCACATTACACGGTATCACACAAGGCAGCATGCACATTACACGGTATCACACAAGGCAGCATGCACACTATACTCCGTCACACAGCACAGAATATGTCTGTGATTAGAAAACACATATAGCATTTTGGCAGTCCTTACCTGGGAACACCTGGGGGGACCCCAGGTGGAATACGGGCTGGTCGAGATGGTATCTGCGGGGGCGCAGAAAATGGGTCATTGTTAGCAGCGGCAAAAGGACCTTGAGGACCTGGGCGAGATGGAATAGGTGGGGCAATATAGTTGGAACCCCCTACAGGTACTGGGATGAGTGGGGGGCCAGGAGTTGGACCTCGGACTGCAGGAGGACGATTGGGAGGGAGAACTTGTGAGACAGGTCTCCGCTGCACATTTGGACTGAAAAAGATATATATAAAAAAAAAAAAAGCACAAACTAGTTAATATTGAGCAAGATCAAAGTAAAACACATGCATGTGTCATCACGTTTTCCTTTTGTAGCAATGAAGTTTGATAAGATTTGAATCAAAACTTACTTTTTGTGAAAAACGTATTGCAACAAGTTGCAGCTCTATAAAGTATGACGTCATTTGAACCATCAACTGATGAACTTTTGGACCCATAACAATTTCATAACTTGTGCATCATGCAAACTGGTTATGTGTAGACACATTGTAGTACGTTACAATTTTGTCCCTACTAATTACTGACCAGCCACTATTTTCTAAAATGCCTGAAACTACTTTTAGAGAGTAGTGCTGCTTATTGGCAAACTTCACAAGTAGCAACAGGAAGTTACCGGCTACTAATAAAAGTTGCTTTAGTAGTGGTTACTGGCTCCCATACCTTAAAGTAACCAGCTGCCACTAACCCAAAAAGACAAACCAAGCAACATCTGGCCTGGTCTCAAAAGGTTAATGACATGAAATCCCTAAGCATTCTACTGAAACAAAACAAAATAAATCATGTTCCAACTCTGTTGCTGTTTTTACGCAGCGACTTGGCACAGAAGGTGAAGCACACCTTGCTCCGTTGTGTGTTTCTGTACATTACCAGAAAGACGCCAATATGCGACTAGTTGGCAGCAGTAGTGGCAGCTATTATTAGAAAGAGGCTACAAAGCTTAGCAACAAAGTAGCAAACCTAGTGGCTATTTGTAGCTGCCACATGCTACTGGCTGTTAACAGCGACAGACTGACTGCTATTTACCAACAAAACTGTAAACAAACGTAAAGTGGAGTAGGCAGAAGACCCCTGGCAGCAGGAATCTCACTACACCACTCCCTCTTATATCACAGTCTGAGCATGAGCCTATATTGTCTTTTCCCAAACGTACTCTGTAGTACCCAAACGTACATCACACAATAGCAAACAAACAAATACATTGACCCCCCAAAGAGGGGTGCTCAAAAGGTAGATCCCAAGAGGTTTTTTAAACTACAGCTCCCATGATGCCTTTCTTGCCGTTAGAATGACAAAGCATCATGGAAACTGTAGTTTTAAAACATCTCGGGATCTACCTTTTGGGCACCCCTGTCCTCAATAAAAGTAGGACAATTACCCTCAAACTCTTAAGGAACAAAAAATTAAATAGAAGACAGCTGATTTCTCCTTATGAAGAAGGAAAGAGATATCAAATACTGACGCAATGCTTTTCTAAAGTTTTAGACCATGAGTGCCACAGGCATAATCCGTAAGATAAAGACAGATATTTGTGATGGTTCTGACACAACGTGCACCAACAAGTGTGTTTCTGTACTGTACCAGCAAGCCGCCAATATGTGACTAGTTGGCATCAGTAGTGGCAGCTATTATTAGCAAGAGGCTACCAAACACAGCAACAAAGTTGCAAACATAGTGGCTATCTGTAGTTGCTCCAAGCTACTGGTTGTTAATAGCGACAGATTGACAGGGTGCTGCAAACATCCAAAGTACTGGTGCAATTGTATTTTTGTAAATGCTGTATTATGGAACAGTATGACATAAGTCCACAAATTCTACTCCTATTTTAATAATTGCAGTGCTCCTTTATTTGCTCAACAATGACTGCTGCATGGGTTAGTGGGAGTAGATCCACAGATATGTCTTGATTAAGGTCAACTCCCAGAAACCCTTGCTGGGCCCATAAAGAAATAGGTCAAATTCAACCTAGGGTGTTGGGTATACACGTGAATTACTCATACTAACCTGTGCCCACTGTTCTGTGAGTTTTGTAGCCAGGTGTCGTCAACTGGTGGGGGCACAGGAACAGTGATGGTACTAGTAGTGATGTCACCAATAATGTGCAGTGCCTCCTTCAGTGCATGGTACATCCTGAGCATCTCGTCCCGCCGCTGAGCCTGGTCCGCAGATTCCTCCATCAGGCTGTTTTGGTCGGCAGAGGAGTAGAGATACGCCAGCAGCTCTGAGTGGATAAATTCCTTTGACTGCCAAGTGCAGAAAATGAGACATGGGGCATGTCAAGGATCAGAATCAGTTGGCTAGTAGTCTGCAGACGTCTAGAGCTGGTCCATGTCTAAAAGCTCCTTAATTACAATGTCAGACTAAGAATGGCATTGCTCTTAGCTTAGTGATAACCTTAGGAACCTCGGCTGCTGTGGCAAACATTTTCCGTTAACCTCAACTGATGAATGTGAGACATAGGCCACAACAGTCTGACCTACACAGTCTCTAGCATTCCACCACTTTTTAAAATAGGGTGGATCTCTTATCTATTTGTATATAAAATCCATTTCAATGTAACCCTGCACATCTGCCATTAGCACACACCAAACTAAACAACTTTAACCAGCTGCCTGCTCTTCTGTCTATACTCTGGCATTTCACAATGTTTGCCTGAATTTATTTACACCCTGAAGCCTTATGGTTTGCACCCCCACCCCCATTTTTATTCTATATCAATGTTTAGATTGTTTATTGCAAAAATACTGCAGTTTTGTCACTGGCTGGCAGCAATATAGTCTATCTGTAAATGCTCCCACACACATTAAATACACCACATATTACAAACATACATGATGAATTTAATGTTAAATATAGGAGATATTCTCACATCTCCTTTGTTCCAGCGCAGCCATCATCAAGCTTTCTGAGTTTTACTCTTCATGTAACACCCACCTCTGGGCTTCCTGTCTTCTTTGGTATGCCCTTCTTGGAGATGTATTCCCAAGCAGGGATCACCTCCTCAGTGACACCAGAGTGCCCTTGTCTGAACGTAGTGACATCATGTCACTCCCTTCCTATACCCCTTAGCCAGTGCCAGCCTGGGAGTTTCCATAGCAAACACACCGCTAGTGCCGAGACTGCTATGCTTGGGAGAGCAGAAGGACCTTCTGAGGGAGGCATTATCTGCTCTCCCTTGTCAGTCAATATCTTGGCATTGAGTGTGCGGAGGCATTGACTGAGAGGAATATATTTTTACATAGCTTTTTTTTTTTTTTTTTTTACCTCAAACTATACATTTACTAGCAAAACTGCTTACAAAATGTATAGATGAAATGTTATGCTCTTTGAGAAATGTGGCTAAAAAAAACAGGTAACTTTTAAAGGTGCATTCTCAGCAGTAAGCTATCACAGTCCTAACTGCAAATCTCAACACACTCAGATGTGTATAAAAGCAAGCCATTTGTTGTGGCTGGTGGTTACTCACATTATTGATCATGAGGTGCATTATGGTCTTTGGCATGAGATCACGGATGGACTTATTGATAATTCCCATGTATGAGTCCACCAGGTTACGGATGGTCTCCACCTGTCTTTCCAGCTGTGGGTCCATGGAGAATGTGTTTTCCGGGACCTCCTCTTCATTTTCAGCCTGTTAGAGCCAAGAAAAGGAATGTTTTGTCACTGCAAGCATCACAAAAGTAACTTATTCTACATGACAACGGCGGCAGCCATCCCCTTCCTCATATGACTCTGGTGACCACCATCCCCTTCCTTCCATAACACTGGCATGAGCCATCACACTGGCATGAGCCATCCTTTTCTGCCATTACTCTGGTGACCGTCACCCCCTTCCTCCTATTCATTACTAGCTGGACATTGATAACTGCTGCCCTCTTCCTCCTACACAGTTCCACAGTGACGAGAATTTTTTTTAAATAAAAACCACATAAAAAAAAACAAAACAAACACATGGCAACATCCTTTAAAGGGTTACTCTAACCACCATGACCACTTAATTGCATGGCGTCTGTAAGTGCACTTTTTTGCTATGAAACGCTGCGCATTCTGAATTTAACCCCTTTGCAGTTTGAGGTGCAACCCCACCTCTGGCAGCGTTGTTAGAAAGCCCAGAACTACAACAACCAAGGATGCACACGGTTTTCTAAGTGGGAAGCAGCCAGTCCCTACACAACATATATACAGTCCTACAATTAGTCTATACTCAGGACACAGTTTTAACTCACTTGTGCCTTCGCAATAGAAACTTATACTATCTGCCAGCCAGATGGTTCCCCCACTATCTTTGCAGGTAGGATCAGACAGCCACCCAAGACGACAGCTTCAGACAGGCTCATCTGTGAGATGTCCACATCTATACTAACTTTCATCTTTAAGGGACACTAAACTGAAGGGGTCTGGGTGCATAGTCCCAGGTTCACTATGGAAAGGTAATTATTGCAGTTTTTGATAAACTGCAATAACTACCTTTGAGGGTCAACTCAACCTTTAGTGGCTGTCTACCAGACCACCACTAGAGGGACTTCAGGGTCATTTGGCTACTTTTGGTTGCCTGAACCCAGATGTCCTCACGCTATGCATGAGGACATCCATCATCACCTGAAACCCCAGAGGAAGGCACTGTAAAATGCTTTGCTATGGGGGAATACTAATGCAAGTACAGTCAGGAAGGAGCAGAGATCCAGCCAGTGCTAAGGGACATCCGTGCTGGACACGGGTAAGTGACAGACTGTGTTTTTAACACCTTCTGCACCACGGGAGGTGGGTGTGGGGGCTTGATGCAGGGAGGCACTATAGGGAGCTATAGTGCCAGGAAAACAACATTGTTTACCTGGCACTATAGTTTCCCTTTAAGGGACACCCTGTCACCCTTGATAGATAGTTAGAAACTGAACTGAAAGCACAAAATGAAATGGTATTCAGGAATAAAATGTGTACTCTAAAAATATACATTCAGTGTAAATGCAAAATACATGAAAACAAAGCATGCCTCGTTTGTCATCACCTTTATTCAGTAAAAACTACAAGAAATGTTCATTAATATCCAATCTGTATATCCCTCCATTTACTTGACAAGATACAGGTAACATACCGGAGGCACACATGGCTAAACAGAGAATCATTATGGTTTCAGTCACCTGGTCTTTTTCAGGGTACACTCCTGCCCGGAGGAATGATGCTTTCCAGCTGTCTACGTCTTCCTGGGTATCGCAGGCCAGCTCAATCTGCCGTAGGTCTTTATACACGTTCCTGGATCCAGGAGCAGACATAGAAAAGGTTTTGCAAGCTAAGGAGATGCATATAAACAAAAGACTCCCCCTCCAAAACCTATAGTGAGTAGGATTTAGAACCCACTGGATAAGATTTAGATGGAGTTAAGAACCTTTATAGAAATACATTTTCACAGCAAACAAAAGTCAACTGACTCATCTAAGTGTCCCTGAATGTACTTCTCAAATTTCTCTTCCTGTCTTTACAGATAACCCTCCTGATCAACCATAAATATACGGTCTGCACATTATAAAATTTATCTTATTATGTCTTAGTAAGCAGACCTCGAGTCATTTTTTTAGCTTATTCTTTGAACAATTTGTGCTGTGCGATCTTTCAAAATTAATCTCTTAAGAACTGGGCACAATATTCTATCTGGGCTTTGAAAACAGAATCAACAACTCATTTTCCAATAACTAACCATTTCCATAATATTCCCAAGTATTTAGCAATTTCTTAAAAGGACACTATAGACACCAAAACTACTACAGCTTAATGTCTGTCCCTGCAGGATTTTCACAGAAAAAGCAGTGTTTACATTGCTGCCTATTAAAACCTCCAGTGGCATTTACTTAGCCGTTGAATGCTCCCCATAGAGATGCATTGATTCGATGCTGATTGGCGCTGCGTTTTGTTGTGCATGTGCAGTTACCTCCTGAAGCTTTCCTATGGGAAAGCATTGGATTGGCTGAGATCTTCAAGACTGATTATCCCAGCCATGAAGGCAGGGCCAGCCGCAGCAAGACGGTAGAAAAGGTTGCATCGATGCAATGGGGGCCGGAACCTACATAGTTACTTTAACACTATACTCTCTGGAATCCTTTTTAGCATTCCTGACACCAGTGTTTCTTTAAAAGAACACTATAGGGTCAGGAACACAAACATGTATTCCTGACCCTATACTGTTAAAACAACCATCAAGCCCCCCCTGCCCCACCCTGCTCCCCTAATTATAGTAAAAGTCTTACTTTTATTGCAGTCTGCTGCTGCTGGCTCAGCCCCTGATCTGCCTGCTTGGCTGACATCACAAGTGATTCTCTCAGCCAATCACAATACTTTCACATTGGATTGTCTGAGCTTGTCAAGGAGGCAGTTCAGGGGCAAACCCAGCACAAGTCAGATACAGCCCTGGCCAATCAGCATTTCCACATAGTGATGCATTGAATCAATGTATCTCTACGAGGAAAGTTCAGTGTCTCGGCTCATTGAAGTGGTCTGGGTGCTGTACCAGACAGCCACTGGGCGCTTCCGGAATCGAAATGGACCTTTGGCCCGTTCTATCACGCTGGACATCCTTACGCTCTGCATGAGGACCTCCAGCATCAGATTTTCCCCAAAGGAAAGCATTAAATAACATTTTCCTATGGGGAGGTCTAATGCGCGTGCGCACATTTCCACGCATGCGCATTAGGTCTCCCCTGCCGAGGGATATGGGTGCTGGATTCAGGTAATTGGCTGAAGGGGTTTTAACCCCTTTTGGCCCTGTGGGAGGGGGGGTTGGGGAAACCTATTAAACCTATAGTGCCAGGAAAACGGCTTTGTTTTAAGTTGCTTTAAGTTCAAGTGGACTTCTTAGGGTTAAATTCGAAATTCACATTGAATGCTCAGTTTAGTGTATGACTAATCCGTGCTTAGTGAATAATTGCCATTTTCTGGGCGCAATGCTTTTGCAATTCTTGATACTGAATCTGTGAGTTCATAAACTCTCCATTAATTACACTAGAATATCTAAAGGAAACACCAGGCAGCTTGCAAAGTTGTGCTGGTGTGTTTTTAACCTGTTCAGCCAGTTTGGGCTGCAAAATGAGTAATAACTGTCAGTTCATCACAATTCACAATTCAGTGAATAATTCCCAATAGCTTATCTTCCTATTAAACCAAAAAGATTCACTGCGTAGTAGAAAATTATTACTTTTAAGCAAATTACTTGCTTTCTGAATTAAATACCAACTATCATGGTACCATTCAGCGTTTGTAATATAATACACTCAGTAGATAATTGGCACAGCCTACCCCCTTGGTAGCTCTCAGACAGGTCATGGAAGCGCTGGATGCTTACCGCTGCTCTGTGTTAAAGATGGCAAAGATGTGCTTCGTAGACATAAATCCCTTTTCTATATCTCTAATCTTCAAGTTGTCGAGTGGTAACATGTACTTCTTCTCTTTCTCCTGCAGGGGGCAATAAAGAGCACAGTCTGATATGATGTAGGGAGAGTACCTATAGATACTAGGCTTTCCATACCAGTCACCTTCGTTACCAACACAGTCACTATTACCGTTTTGTGTGCACAAGACAGCAAAGGCAGTCACCTCTCTGAGGGGCCTATAATTACAAAAACTCTGGTACCAGTGAATATGCCTTAACACAAACAAGATTAAACTAACCTGTGACAAAAAAAAAAAAAAAAAAAAAAAAATCGGCCATGTTCCCAGCTAGGCTATTTGGCATAAAATGTACGTTATAGTAAATGGCCTTGAGACACACGTCAATCTAGTTTCTGAAACCATTTTTGAAACACTAGAATAGCACAGTTCAGTGGTTCGTACTCTGGCTAGCAACGGTTCAAACCTCAAAGTAAAAGGTTTTCTCCCCAGACGGGCCAAATCAGCCTTTCTTTAGAAGTAGATAAAATGAGTGCCACTGCTTGGTTATAAGTTTTACTGCCCTCAGACAAAATCTAAAGAACACGTATAAGGGATCGTCCATGTGAAAAACAAAACTACAGACTTTATGTATGGCATTGTTTATCCTTTAGGAAAGCACCACACACAATTAAAGGACCCATTCATTCTTGTGATGTTAAAACGTACCACTTCCACCGAAGAGCTGTTCTTGTAATGACTACACTGTCTGTAATATTTATTCACATTAATTCTATTTTCTAACTTCAAAGAGTGTCTCACTATTTTCACAAACGTGACTAACTAGATTTAATGTCTTAATGCCTGCCTGTGTTGTCTCCACTCTGCACTTATGAAAGGCTCCCAAATGTATGCCATGTAGGCAAAGCTAGTCTATATTTCTACAAAGTGGATGGTTTGTTCAGGATTAGGGAAATAATAGTCCATGAAACAGTACCATATCTGTAAAACTTCCAGAACATATTGTACATTCTATGGACAGCATCCGACAAATAAAGAAAACACAGAAGACGGCAAAATGAACGTGTAACAGTATAGACGATAAAATAGTCACGAACATTCCTAGTCTCTGGATTGCCGTGTTGGCATTCACCAAAATGACCATCCTAGGACGGAAGGAGAGTAAGGGGTTAAAGGAAGAGAGCGTGAGCTTGGGACAGAGATGCAACATCTGGAACAGTTTAAGTGTCTGGGAGGATTTTTTGGCCCAAGTCTGCGCTCCTTCCACATGGTGGGCGCTGAATGCAGAGCCCCCAGCCCCTAGCCCCTTAACCCCTCCTCTCCAACTTCCTGCAAAGCCACAACTGTGCTCCCGAGGCTCAGAGCATTCACTGCCACGTCACAGCAAACTGGATATCCCCGAGCTCAGACTGCCGGTCCTCCCTTGTGCACTACTCGGTCGGAGAATGAACCCCGGATGCTGCAGAAATACCCCCTGCCGGTAAGCAATAGCTTGATTTACAGGAGGGTAAAAATCAAGACAGACGTATGGGTTAACCCTTGACAAGACAACCTGGGAAGGACCACAAAGACAGAGGAAACCTGTCGAGGTGAGATCAAAGAAGGAAAAGTCGGGAATTTGGTGGTGGACATAGTCAGAGGAGGTATCAGCTGTATAATAAGGCAATAAGCGTGATGGTAAGGAAGCCAATAGTATGCATTGGGGAGGATGCTTTAAAATTAGCATTTTTTTACTGAATGGAAGCTTTATATTAAGGTTTAGAATTAGGAAAATGTTGCTTGCACCTCAGGATACACTGGGAGCAACATTAAGCCAATGAGGGCCAATTGCCCTGGACTATGTGCTTGGAGGGTAATATTAGAGAAGTCCCTTTGGAGCTCTCAGGAGAAACACGATGTGTGCAAGGGATGTTATGGAGATTATCTTATGAGAAGGGTTTAAACACGGTAACTAAATAAATAAAAACCTCCAAACTTTGATTTTAAAACACTGTAATTGGCAGGGGGTGGTGATGACTCTCTGATAACTATACAATTACAGATACTATACTCCAGCTGAAATGAATAATGGAGTCCGAAGGATTGTGAAGATATCGGTCTGTGATGGGAGGCTGGAACTGATGGAGAAGGATCCTGAAAGATTTTTCCAAAATGGCTGGCCCAGTTCTCCCAGTGTTCAGACTACGTGTTCGTTGGACAGAACCTGAACAGTAGTCTACACACTGGTTAAACTGGGACGGACAGCGGCAAAGATCAACACTGCAAGCTCTCTTGCACGCAAACATTAACAAAAATAAAAAGAACACCAACGTTGGAATGAGAAGGCTAAACTGTAAGCATGCTATGAGCCAGATGTGTGCAAGGGTTAAGTATGCAGAGGTCACATCTCTGTTGCAAGCTGTATGGCCATTAAATTATAATCTACTCGCCTTACCGTAAAATGCACCCTCGCTACAACTAAATAACACCCCCTGGCCCCCGCATGCATTTTCAAAAACCGCTTCCTTCCTTACGTCTACTTACATAAGTCGTACAGTTTTACAGATTCCTTTCGCCAACCCCCTTAGAGTAACCTCTCTCACCTTCTCTTCTATATTTTCTTTTGCCTGCTCCCCCACCCTTTATTCCCAACTTCCTCCTCCTCTCCATAAGTTTTTCCATATGTTGGACCGAGTTGTATGGATAGACTGTTTCTGTGTACGTTTCTTGGCAAATACGGTTTTTACTGTCCTTCCCACATTCATGGAAATAAAAAAAAAGTTAAAAAATAAATAAAATGTTGTAAATATCTTACCTCATCGTCTTTGTACCAGGACAAGGACTCTGCTGTAAGCACAAACCAATATTCTTTTGATCCTCCTTTCATGATGCTAATGTTATTTATCGTTAACCAGCCTCTCCGGATGACCTGCAAGGAGACAAAAGGGGGGGAGAAAGGTGGAAGATGGGGGAAGACAAAAAGGAGCAACACACACAGGAGCCACCACTGCTAAATACATTTTGCAGAAAGCAAAGCTATCCAAAGATGTCGAGTTCTTGATTTATTCTGCCACAAGTACCAATGTTACGGCCAAATGAGCTTTTTCCTCGAGATATTGCAACTTCCCTTTTACACAGGACTGCTTGTAATAGACGTGGCAGGAGACATGCTCTCAGCCAAGTGTTCAGGGAAGATTGATCCTCTCTTCACTATGGATCATTATGGGTTTTATGGAACGTGCGATTGTCAGATTTCTAATTTTAGGTAATAGAGACAAATGAAGGGGATATGCATTAAAAAAGTTAATCCAGCAAAAAAAATAAATATATTGTGTTTTCAGGAAAAGCTTGAGGTCCCTCCTCCCTCCCCATGTTCCCCCTCCTCTCTCCCCCAACATAGGAGAGGGAGCAACCACTTTACCTTTTTTCCTGCGCCGAGGCAAAGTTCTCTCTCAGCCCAATCTTTCTCTGCTGATGTCATCCCCCCTGGTCAGGGAGGTGGGCTGAAGAAAGGACATGGGTGGCACGCTGTGTGTGTTGGACACCAATTTTGCACAGAATTAACATTAGCCAACATGGAACTTTGTTCTGGGTTGGCTAATGATGCTGCGGGAGATGCGTTACACCTGCGGCAGGCAAGTCATTAATCTCTATGTGCACTATTTCATAGCGAAACGATGAACATACAGACTCCAGGCACCGCGATCACTTCAGTGGTCATGTGCCAGGAGTAACCCTTTATTTCCCTCCCTCTTCCCTCTACAATACCCACTCTAAAGATTCCTGCACAGGAAGCAGCTGTGGGGTTAGGAGAATTTACTCTATAACGGAAGACAGCTCAGTATCTGCTATATGTCAACATTAGCAAGTCATGTCTGTTATTCCCTCCTTTTCTAATGGGGACTGATCCGCTATTTGCAAAAAGTGTCCTACAGATAAGGATATAGATTACATTTAAAATGTATTTAATGGATCTGGAGGGCCAAGTATAAAAGCTTTACACTGCCAACGCTGTTAGACAAATGGATACGTAGTCCATATGTAGGATGGCTTAGAAACATGAAAAACTAATTCAACATCAGCATTTCCAAAGGAAGAAGTTATTACAGTATGATCCTGCCAAAAGAAAATTAAACTCAGCAACTCTTCGAGAAGCTAATCAACTCACATAGTCTAAAATATTAATCTCGCACACAAAGTAGATATACATGAACACAAACCATGAAAGTTATTGTGGAGGAAAAAAAGGATTGAAAACCCCTCCCACCTGAAGTCAGTGGATAGTCAATTTATTGTTAGACACAGATCTGCACACCAGGTAAGCCATAAAATTAGCTTTTCTCATAGAAATCTTGTATTTCCAGTGCTGTTGCTACTGTAAGGGATTCTGGGTGGGTTTATGCAAATGAGTTAAACAAAGAACCACCTTTAAGCCTCATTATTCCATTTTCAACATGGATTCCTTGGAGTATGTGTCTGCTGTATACAACGGGCTGTGCAAAACAACTCAGGAAGAGATGCAAAGCCAGGTAGATATCCACTCTAACCACTAAAAGCACTGCAAATGGTGTGTGCAGATCTGTGTTTAACAATGTATTTAATATATATACACTTATTATATACTTTATTTCTTATACATACATACATACACTGTGTGCGAGGTTAATATTTTAAAACTAGCCGAGATGAATATATATAACATGTATATATATTATTTTCTGATTTGTCAGAATTCAAAGTGAATTTCAAATTTTAGGACAGAATTGCTTCGGTCTTGAGTTTGAGATAATTAGCATTTTGGCGAATAACTCATTTTCTCTTGTGAAGCGTGACTTACATATCACTTTTCAGTGAGAATAATATACTACTTTAAGAAGCTGATCTGACAAATTTGCAGTGAACAACTAGTGACGAATTCTGATAGGGAACGTACAGGCTTTGTACAGAAGTTGCCCCTTACAGAAACTCAGAAATTGTTTACATGTGCAATTAAACACATTTAGAACACACATCCTATTCTGCAGGCACTGAATTAGTAATCAGGGGACCATGCCCTAAACCCCTGCCCCCCCAAAAAACACACAACCTCCCCCCCTTACCAATAACAGAACAGATACAAACCACGGTCATAGATCGAGCGTCGGTGTCTTTTGTGGAGGGGGGAGGGAGGGGGAATAGTGAGCAGGCAGGGATTTGAAGAAAAAAAAAATTCAGAAGAGATCTGTAGCAGACTGCTTTTGAAAACCCCTAAACCAGTGCTAGGTTTATAGCCAAACTTGTGTACAACAACATTCAGTAAGAGCGTGGGGATTAATTCTTAACAGTCAGTGAGAGAGGGGGAGGGATACAAATAAAGCTTCAAAACTTTGAATCTTGTTATACCCTACACCAGACATGACCAAATGCCAGAGAAGCTGTGTGTTAAAGGCTGATTGAAGTTATGATCAAATACAACTACCTAAAGTCACCGAAAGGAAACCAGACTTCCGCAAAGACGTCCAACTGACACAAACTGCAACAATTTGTGATGTGATTTAACAACTATCCTAAACACAGATTCTTTGGTTGAGTTATAGCAGTCATTGTTTTAAAAAGATTACTGGACAGAAAAAATAAATGCATTATAAAATTGAATCTACAGCATTTTAGCTTTTATCAAAACACCACGTTTTGAGGACTAAAAAAAAAGGGTAAATTAAAATCTATGAATGTCTTTGCTAAAAGTTGCTTTAATTTTTGTGACCAAACTATTGGTTACTCACATTTAGCAGGTACTTACCAAAATCTCTCCCTGAATACAGATTAAGGAGTGGCAAGATTAAGGTAATGCAGAAGGATACAGGAGAGGAGGAGGACATTATTTGGGGAGAGGGATTTTATGACCAAAATAAGAAAACAAACGTTAAGGGGTGGGCGTGGAGGGGAGGGGATGGGAGAAAAAAAAATGGATGGTAAAGAGCAAACATGAAATGAAAGAGAAGCAGAAATGGAAGAAGGGACAAAAATTACATGCAATTAATAAAACAGTTAATATTAAAATTCCCCATTAACACTTGAGATGCCAGATGGGTTAGATATAACCTCGTGCTAAGCAATCTTTCTGGCGCTCAAAGGCGTTAAAACCCAATACAGAGGAAAAAAAGAGTCGGTTGCAAATGAATTCCAATACATGCCAATTTAATTATTAAAAAGCATGCTGTGCGGAGAATGCAGCGTGGCTTTAAGAGCTTCTGTAACAGAATGTCAGTGACAGGAGAGAAGAGGAGCGAAAGAATATGCCATAGATCTAAAATTCACAGGCCTTCTGATCATATGAAAGGATTCTAGAGGATGTTGAGGCACTATATCTATTGCCCAGGATTTGCTATCAATCAAAGGACGGGAATTAAGAAAGCAGGATAATACAAGCGGTTCTAGATCCCACTTAACCTGCCGGTTGTTCTTATTGTATCCAGGGCTTGTCCAGTACCTTGCACAACTAAAGATCTGGCTAGTAGCGTTAGAACATCAGTGACTGACAAATGATAGGAACTAAGCAAGGACTTTATGCTAGGTGAGAGGGAGGTAAGTGTCACAGGAGACCAGAGGGTCTAAGGAGGGTTTACCTGGTTAGGAATGGCTCTCTTCTTGTTAAGCTGTGTGCTCCTCTGTTGTGCACTAGAAAAAGAAAGGAGGTACACACTCAGGCTCTGTTCTAGATCACATAACCCTGCTGTATACTGTAACTGGAAGGAGAACAAGGAGGTACACACTCAGGCTATGTTCTAGATCACATAACCCTGCTGTATACTGTAACTGGAAGGAGAACAAGGAGGTACACACTCAGGCTCTGTTCTAGATCACATAACCCTGCTGTATACTGTAACTGGAAGGAGAACAAGGAGGTACACACTCAGGCTCTGTTCTAGATCACCTAACCCCGCTGTATACTGTAACTGGAAGGAGAACAAGGAGGTACACACTCAGGCTCTGTTCTAGATCACATAACCCTGCTGTATACTGTAACTGGAAGGAGAACAAGGAGGTACACACTCAGGCTCTGTTCTAGATCACATAACCCTGCTGTATACTGTAACTGGAAGGAGAACAAGGAGGTACACACTCAGGCTCTGTTCTAGATCACATAACCCTGCTGTATACTGTAACTGGAAGGAGAACAAGGAGGTACACACTCAGGCTCTGTTCTAGATCACATAACCCTGCTGTATACTGTAACTGGAAGGAGAACAAGGAGGTACACACTCAGGCTATGTTCTAGATCACATAACCCTGCTGTATACTGTAACTGGAAGGAGAACAAGGAGGTACACACTCAGGCTCTGTTCTAGATCACATAACCCTGCTGTATACTGTAACTGGAAGGAGAACAAGGAGGTACACACTCAGGCTCTGTTCTAGATCACATAACCCTGCTGTATACAGTAACTGGAAGGAGAACAAGGAGGTACACACTCAGGCTCTGTTCTAGATCACATAACCCTGCTGTATACTGTAACTGGAAGGAGAACAAGGAGGTACACACTCAGGCTCTGTTCTAGATCACCTAACCCCGCTGTATACTGTAACTGGAAGGAGAACAAGGAGGTACACACTCAGGCTCTGTTCTAGATCACATAACCCTGCTGTATACTGTAACTGGAAGGAGAACAAGGAGGTACACACTCAGGCTATGTTCTAGATCACATAACCCTGCTGTATACTGTAACTGGAAGGAGAACAAGGAGGTACACACTCAGGCTCTGTTCTAGACCACATAACCCTGCTGTATACTGTAACTGGAAGGAGAACAGGGAGGTACACACTCAGGCTCTGTTCTAGATCACATAACCCTGCTGTATACTGTAACTAGAAGGAGAACAAGGAGGTACACACTCAGGCTCTGTTCTAGACCACATAACCCTGCTGTATACTGTAACTGGAAGGAGAACAAGGAGGTACACACTCAGGCTCTGTTCTAGATTACATAACCCTGCTGTATACTGTAACTGGAAGGAGAACAAGGAGGTACACACTCAGGCTCTGTTCTAGATTACATAACCCTGCTGTATACTGTAACTGGAAGGAGAACAAGGAGGTACACACTCAGGCTCTGTTCTAGATCACCTAACCCCGCTGTATACTGTAACTGGAAGGAAAACAAGGAGGTACACACTCAGGCTCTGTTCTAGATCATTTACCCCTGCTGTATACTGTAACTGGAAGGAGAACAAGGAGGTGAACTATCAGGATTTACTCTAGATCACAAACAATCTGTTCAATATTATACGTGGATTAAAAATAAGAAGACACACTCTCAGGCTCTCTTTCTAGGTCACGCACACCATGCTGGATATTACAATTGGATGTAGAATGAGGTACACGTTCAGACACCGTTCTAGGACCACAAACACCACTGTATATTGGAACTGGAACTAACATTTGTTTGGAACACAATGACAGTAGACAATAGACAATACCCACCCTGGTATAAGCTGCTCTGTGAAACAGCTGGGATGTGAGAGAATGGGAGAGCGAGAGGTGATCGAGGACGAAGTGATACAGAGAGAGAGAGTGCAGGTCAGAAGCAACAGCAAGAATAAAAACACAGGAGAGAAATTACCGAAATAGGAACAAACTGCGAAAAGGAAGACAATGTGAGATGAGACGCACCAGGTGAAGCAAAGAGCCAGTGGGAGAAAGGAATGAAAACGCATGCATGTGGAGAGATATTAATGAAGCGGAGTTAACAACAAAAAAAAACACAACACCAGCGTCAGAGTTTTCAGCCTGGGTATGCAAGACAAGTCACGAGCAACCCAAATACAAACGTCTCAGGACCAACACAAGCGGTTCAGCTCACTCCAACGCACAAGCGAGTGATGGCTAATCTTTGGCACTTTAAGAGAACAGGAGCTCCACAGATTACCAATCAGTGAGTTTGCTTGCACAGTAAGCACACAGGGGGTGGATAGATCTTTCTTTCCACCATTGCCTGTGTTCCATCTTAAGAGCAATGAAAAAGTGTGCCAAGGGCATTTTAACACCTTGTAACAGGTATCAGTTACACTAAGACACTGGCTAACATCAAAACATTCCATAACGATCTCCATACTATAAATGCATTGTCTATCCAGTTCTATGAAATCTCTATTAAGATTTTTTTTTTATTATGTGAACATTATGTTATTGGGTAAGAACCTGAGCAGGCACAATAAGTCAGCTCTGTAGTCAGACATAAAAAGAGAGAGAGGGGGAGATCGGCTTCTTCACCGCTGGTCTGTTAATGTTTGTATGGGAATTACTTGTTGTCAAATAGCCCAGATGTATCATTGTAAGCCCTGTGGAATAAGTTGGCACTGTATCAATGCCAATAATAATATTATATAATCTGACCCTTCTGTTTAAATCTTCCTAATCCTGGGGAGAAAACCTTGATAGGCGTTAAATGCTTACTCTTCTTCAAAGCTGGCTAATGACAACCCAATGACGCTGTAGGAAGTGGAGTTACAATTCCTGCAGCAGAGGGGTTAAACGCCACATGTGCGGCAGTTCAAAGCAAAATGTTGCACAATCTGACTCCAGCCACCATGACTACTTCAAATCACTGATGTGGTGATAGGGCTAACCAAGGTAAGTGGGCAAAGCATTGCAAAACGGTTTACCCCATTGCCAGGGAACAGTGATATGGTTCTTCAACCGCGACAGCGAGCTACACTGGTAATGATGCTTGGAAAAACCCTTTAAGAGCGTTTCATAAACTAAATTTAAAGCCATTTGAGTGCCTGACATGCATCTCAGATTGATCTCAGTGGACCAATTCAAATATGAAACGAAATGTACGTGAGGAACTTCGATGAACTTTGTTAAACTGTTCATCTTGTTGGATGTTGAGACATTGGAGCCAACTGATGGGATCAAGTTCAATGTGAAGAATCGTGAGTCCATTAGGGTTCATCTCCTCTTTGACATTTACTCTACAGAGTCTACAGGACTACTACAAAGTTAATCTCTGGCTCTACCCCTGCTGTGGACTATATCATTCACTGTAAATGTACTACGTTCCAGGCACAGGGTCAGGCACATGGGGGATTTATTTAAATTCTGGGTCTACTAATCCAGTTTGCCCCATGTAAGCTCTTTTCTTGTTCTTTTCTACCCACGATATTTACAAACAACATTTCCTATAATTCTTAGCGTCCATGAACTAAAAGGTTATTTTAGGGAACTTAGATTCTTCCCACCATGTTTACACACTGTCAATATCATGCCAAATCACGTTCATGATTGTATCTCATGTTACCTGTAGTTCTCCGTCTGGGCTATCCAGTTTGTAAGGAAAATGTATTTATTTTCTGGCATGCTCGCCCAAAGCACTAAGGTTATAACTTTGTTACATACATTTCCATGCAGTCAGATTTTAGAACCCCCTGTAGCCAGGAGCATCCTATGGTCGCACTCTGCGTTGTTATTAACTTACTTGGCAAACCCAATAAAATCCTCGTGGTTAGTGTTTATGTAAGACAGCTCGATATCGATTAGCAGGAGGATCTGGGGATAAAGAGAGTGTTAGAAAGGAAATGATTAAATTGGATTGATACACAGCAATAGATAGCAGCTAAATGATGAAATATATACATATAAGCCAAATAATCATTAGTGGAATATACAGCATTTAATAAACACAGCCCTTATCACGTGCCTATTTGCAGTAGGATGCTAGTGATGTCATTTTAACCAGACTAATGCTGAAGTAGCTGCTGCCCTTTTCTTTTTTCTTTTTTGAGAGCACCGACTAATAAATAAGCAAAAATTAGAAAATACGGTCTCAAAAGGGATAAATCATTTCTCAATTTTCTTTGTACTTGGACTCTCTAAGCATTAAAAAACACTTTAGTTTATTGAAGCAGTTTTGGTGTATAGATTAGGTTCCTGCAGTCTCACTGCTCGATTCTCTGACATTTAGGAGTTAAATCACTTTGTTAATGCAGCCCTAGCCACACCTCCAGTGGCTGAGATCCACACCCTCCCTAAACACTTCCTGAAAGAGAGTCTAATTTTGTACCTTGCTTTATTGCAAAGTCTGTTTACTTTTAATTTATTCTGTATCTCCTGCTCTGTTTATAAATTGCTAGTGCATGCAAGAGGCTCCTGTGTGATGACTAATGTTCAATTAACAGAGTAGGAGGAACAAACTTTTAAAGTAATCACACTGTGCTGTAAGAGCTGATCCACGGTGGCTGTGTGAGTTACAGTCATGGGAGGTGAAACTAGGGCTGATGTATATGGCCAAAGGATCCTGTGATAGACTGAAGCTAGTTTCCATTTTACATAAACTTAAATTTAACAAAGAATCTATTTCCTTTCAAATCTTAATAAATGGGTCATTATATTAAAAACATGTGTTGCTGTGACAGTTGTCCTTTAACTTCTAAATGGCAGAGAATTAAACAATGAGAATGTAGGCACATGATTTACAAGCTAAATCCATTTCATGAAGTTGTTTTGGTGCTGAAGGTATCCCTACTATCACAGGAAATGATTTTTTTTACAATGGCTCAAATACATCCTTGAACATGCTTTCAATTTTATTATGACTGAATGCCCAGATAAAGATAATCTTGAAAAAAGTGGATTAAATAAATATAAATTAAAAAAGAAAAACAACCCCCACCCCCCCAAGAAACAAACAGTTTTTGATGCAGGTTCTGATAACAATGTAACTGATTTGAGTTACACCAATCCATAAAATTAACCCATAATACCAAGTTGCTAAAAACATACTACCAGAAATCTGTTTTGTGTGTTCTGAAAACTCATGTGTAAATGTATTTTCATGGCAGCATTTATAAACTATAAAAACAAACATTGTTTAACAGACAGTGGCAAACTGAAATGAATGGAAGTTTAAGTAAAAAAAAAAATCAATAAATCACAAATTCCTATCAGTTTTAATAAGTTATTAATATCAGAAACGTGCACACAGAGGGTTGGCATACTGAACCATCCCTCCACTGTGTTTTTGGGTAGCAACCGTGATTAAAAATTGTATCACACACTGTATGTACAACCTCTAAATCTACATATACACCAAAGGTTCTTTCTTGCACATTACATCCGAGCCATGTACTCAAACTCAGGTTGCAAAATGGACTGCTAAACAACATGTCAGTGCATCAAAGGGATACTATAGACACGGTAACTGCTTCATCTCATTGACATGGTGCCATCCTTCCATTCAGCGTCACACCGTTTTTTAAATGCTAATTGACAGTCCCCAGCAACCCAACCCCTCTATGCGGTTAGGGATAATCAGTAAGCATCAGCTTGAGTACCAATGAGTGGCTGTGATTGGCTGAGTGTATCAGCGAACTGTTTTCAGCCTATCAGTGTCCCTTGCATGTATGAATTGGAATGGTCAGAAGCAAGCATGTAATCACTGCCTTAGCCACACCTCACAGGGGAGAGGGGCAGGCTGTGGGTGACCCCGAACCCTTATGAAGGATTAATACTGCTCAAAATTGGTCTAATACTAAATATAGTGATGGGAACTCCAATGAGATGAAATGGTTATAGTGCCTACAGGGTCCCTTTAAAGCTGGACCAAATATGAGAACTTGTGACTCTCCAAGATAACTATTACAAAGCTGCTGTGTGACTGATAAAAAAAATTGAGGCAAATATAAAGTTTTGCCTTCAGATCCACCTCTTCAAAAGTTTCAGGAATTGATGGATCATAAACAAATAAGGACTACCGATGAAAACCATGCACATTATCTCACATAGCACAGTATCAAAACACACCACGTGCACATATGTGTGTAAATAATGTACACCATGCTAGTTCATTTACAAATATCTTTAAATACACACACACACAAAGGAAAATACAGGCTTATAACTAAATAATGTATATATTCACACAGGTGTTTTCACTGCAGGCTCTCATTTAAGAGGAGATGCAGTAGCAATGGGTGTCTAGTGGCTGGCCGAACACTGGGTGTTTATCATTTATTCTGTGTGCAACCAGACACTGACATTATCAGTGCATTCACAGAGACTAGCGGCTGTACAGGATTGATATCTCATTTAGTAGGAGCTAACCCTGCAAATAAAGGGCTATCCGAGGATGTTCTCCCTACTGAGGCTTAACCCGTCAGCCATATCCGAGGCGAGCCTGTCACAGCTGCACTACCAAAGAGAGAGGCACATCGAAACAGCTATTTTTACAAGAACAATATTAGCCTACTGTAGGATCAACTTATAAAAAGTATATATACACACACACACACACACACAAAAAAAATGAGTAAATCCTTGCACTCACGCTTAAAAGTCCTACTGTTATCCCGTCTATTAGGGATTCTTTGATGAATATAGTTGTAGAGATTAGTCTGCACTCAAGGACTTAGAATATGAAAAAAAGTGTATTTTATTCCATTGAACAAGAAATCGACGTTTCGGTCTGCACAGAGACCTTCCTCAGGATGAAGTGTCACTTCATCCTGAGGAAGGTCCCTGTGCGGACCAAAACGTCGATTTCTTGTTCAATGGAATAAAATACACTTTTTTTCATATTCTAAGTCCGTGAGTGCAGTCTAATCCACACACACACACACACACACACACACACACACACACTGTTTTAAATATACAATCCACAATAAATAAATTAGGGAATATGCTGACTCAATAAAAGAACAGAGGGAGAGGATGCTTAATGTTTATTCATTTTTAGATATAACATTGTTCTTAATATGGAGTTTGTAGACAGTCGACTCACCTGTTCCTTTGTTTTTCCTTCCCGCTCTCGAATGTATGTTGTAACTATTCGCTCACTCTCTTCTCTAAGCCTGGGATAAGAAGCAAGCTACAAAACAATTCAATTTTACATTTTAATCCACGTACAAGTCATACTGAATTTGTTGTGGTTTATATGTCTCATAAAATTTAATGCACAAAAAAACCAAACAGTTTATGCATAAGCCAATCAAGAAATGGTGTGGTGCAAAGAATGCTGGGTGAAGAGGAGGATTCTAGGGATAATGGGGAGGTACACTGACAGCCCAATGGGTAATGTCAGGATGCTGCAGGCTGTTTAACATGCAGCTTCCAATACGGATGAACTGGTAATATTTTCATGCCAATGATGTTGGAATGCTTAGAATCAATGAGTCTCTAACGGTCAGGTTTAAAACTTTTAAGATCGTTTTTTGCTTATCCGATTTGCAAAAATTACGAACATAAAGCAAAAGAAGGAGAGAAATGGCACTAGTTTCATTTTGGTAAATTAGGGGAATAAAAAGTAATTGCGTCTCAGTTCTAGAAGTATATTTTGTGAGTAACTAGGACATGGTGCCTCTCTCGGCAGTGAATGTGCAGCCCTAAAATGACTTCAATAAGCAACTGTAATGGATTTGTCTCGTCATTGATTCCAGAGACAAACAGAGGACAGTGTCCTTAAAATCTGATTTCTATTTTTAATATTTCTAAATATCCATTAAATCTTTTCTTAATCAGACGAGATTGTGACCGAATGGTCCACGTTAGTAAGAATCTTGACCACCAGAGGGCGTCTATAGTCACGTTATGCAAGCGAGCTGATACTGTGGCTGAACTATGCATGTTTTACGCATTAGGAGCGATTTCCTTTTTTCCTTCTATTGTAAGTATTTAAGGAATACATGGAGATTTATTGCTCCTGGAAAATGTTGGCTTCACATACAGGATAAGACGTTACAGACTGTTGAACAGCACATTCAAAAACCAGCACAAGCCCAGCTTATCACTATCACTGCTGGAACTCAGGAGGACTGGTGATGGCCACGTACCTGACTCAGAAACACTGTCATACAGCAAAGGAGGAAAAAGATCACACAAAGAAAATGTGGGCCTCGTGTCACCACTTCCAAAGGCATCACTGGAGGTGGAGTTACTCCAGGCTCCACTCATCTTGCTTTTACCCAAAACGGCTCAGTCTCTATGCCTTGCTCCTCCTAACCTTGACTCCAGCCACCTTCTCTCCTTGCACCTCCCCAACACTAACTTACCTACCTCATCCTTGCCGCTCTACAATGCATCCATGCCTTGCCCCCCACCCACTACGTCATCCCTCTACACACAGGAGTCCCACAATCATGTCTCATTGTTCTGTCCTTTCCCCAAATTACCCTTGGTCTTTGCCCAGACACAGCACCCACCTCCACACTGTCCTCCGTCATAAATTATATAGACCTTAAATAATGGTGGTGAGCATGGAGATGTCAAAGCAGGCAAACTACAGCTAGTGAGGTTATAGAAATTATGGAACAAATGTATCATGGCGAATAGAACAGCTTCACAAATGATACATCACGTGACATTATAAATAATAACATTAAAAAATTGCTTTTTTTTTTAGAGCACATTAAGGTTTTGGAAAGAGATCTAGTTCAGAAATCTGGATGCACCTGCATGCTCCATAAACAGAAAAATCATTTAAGCTTTACCCTTTGCTTGAAGTGGTACTCACTGTCCCAGTGAGGTCACAAGGAGGGACAGGCAGTGATGTCACAGGCGAGGGACAGGCGGGGAAAGCAAGAGGAGGAGCAGAGGAAAGAGGATTGACAGAGTAAGACACAGGGATAGAGTTTGACGGTGAAATCACATTCCCACTGCTTTCTCCCTCCTGGTAAATACAGAGTCCAACAGCTGTCTTAAGGACTTGTCTAAAGCCAACATTAAAAGGCAATAACGTGTGGGTTTATAATTAACAGAGTTAAATATTTATTTTCTTTCCTTCTTACATCCCGTTTTATTTATTTAAAGCTACTACCCTGACTAAAACTGATGGAAACATTTTCAATAGCAAGAGAATGTAAAAGGGTTACACAAAGCACCATAACCACTTTAGTTTGCAGATTTAAGAAAAACTGAAAAGCACCAAGGAGGCCCTGCACTATGAATAGTAGTAGCTGGGAGAAGACTCTTACGGCTTCCTGCAAAAACCCAAGTGCAAATTAAATACAAATAAGAGTTTCAAGACCAGCAATGAAGTGAGAGAGCTCTATTCCCATAAAAGTGGACTATGCAACGCTTGCTTGGCAGATGCTCTCACCCCATCAACGGCTGCCCAGTAAGAGACACAATACAGGCTACTTCTCAGATCTTTGTCAAAACATTTTTTGACAATGGGCAGAATGACAGGTTCCGGATTAGTGGAGCCTCTTCAGGTTCTGGAAAGGACTCGTTGCTGTTGCTGCTTGCCTGATGATATGCAGCAGCTGCATGGACCTTACATGGTAGCATGCCTTTTTAATTAAATATTTTGCATATTTTAATACACTGTAGTAGAAACGTGAAAGAGACACATACACACACCTCTGTATAGCACGACTAATAAATTGCAGAATATTTATAAAAGTATTACTAAAAGGAAAATGGGAAATGGAATCAGATGGAGCACACCACCGATTTCCTATGTGACAGCGCCACTTTGCGGTTAGACACACTTTTATAACTGAACGTTTTGACAGCAGTGGAACTCTAATATATCTGTATCTGATTCTCTGGGTCTGTTCTACAAAAAAAACAAAAAACACCAAAACCCAACTTTCACAGTGTTTGTTTACAACAGTGACCGAGAATGGTGTATAAGGTGTATTACATGTATTGGTCTGGACAATAAATGGCCTCTAAGCTGTGATACTAGAATAGCAGCAGTTGCTTGAGAAATGCAACTTCACAGCTTTGTAGAAAATGTGAAAGACATACAAACATAACGTTAGACTCTTACAGCGAATCACACTCAATCACTTGTGTAAGAAACTTTGAAAGACAAGGTAACAAAATGAGACGGTAGTTATTTCAGTGTGGTTGGAACAAATTAGTAGGGTAGGTTTAGTAAAGCAATGGAGCAGTTAGACAGGTTATATGTAGGGGTCGTACCTTGCTGGTGCACTGCCGTACAGTGTTTATCAGCTCCTGGATGACCAGATCTACACATTTCAGGCACGGTTCCTTCAGTTTCACAACCTGCTTTTTTACTATGGCTTCAAATGCCATGTCTGGGGTGAAAAGCCCTGTCCTGTGAGGGTAAAGAGGGAGAAACTGTGACTGGAAGGAACAAATATGGACTAAATTCCAGTGATATGCAATATATGGGGAGAGACTCCAACTAAATTGAAATACAAATAGAACAAGGACTACATTCTAACCAGAAACTCACAGCTAGAATAAAACTCCACTACAGAATAACAATACAAATAGAACAAGGGCTATATTCTAACCAAACACACAGCAAGGATAAAACTCTACTATAGAATAACAATACAAGGTAGACAAGGGCTATATTTTAACCAGGAACATACAGCTAGAATAAAACTCCACTACAGAACAAAAATACAAATAGAACAAGGGCTATATTCTAACCAAACACACAGCAAGGATAAAACTCCACTATAGAATAGCAATATAGGTGGACAAGGACTACATTCTAACCAGGAACACACAGCTAGGATAAAACTCCATTATAGAATAACAATACAAGATGAACAAGGGCTACATTTTAACCAGGAACACACAGCTAGAATAAAACTCCACTACAGAACAAAAATACAAATAGAACAAGGGCTATATTCTAACCAAACACACAGCAAGGATAAAACTCCACTATAGAATAGCAATATAGGTGGACAAGGACTACATTCTAACCAGGAACACACAGCTAGGATAAAACTCCATTATAGAATAACAATACAAGATGAACAAGGGCTACATTTTAACCAGGAACACACAGCTAGAATAAAACTCCACTACAGAACAAAAATACAAATAGAACAAGGGCTATATTCTAACCAAACACACAGCAAGGATAAAACTCCACTATAGAATAGCAATATAGGTGGACAAGGACTACATTCTAACCAGGAACACACAGCTAGGATAAAACTCCATTATAGAATAACAATACAAGATGAACAAGGGCTACATTTTAACCAGGAACACACAGCTAGAATAAAACTCCACTACAGAACAAAAATACAAATAGAACAAGGGCTATATTCTAACCAAACACACAGCAAGGATAAAACTCCACTATAGAATAGCAATATAGGTGGACAAGGACTACATTCTAACCAGGAACACACAGCTAGGATAAAACTCCATTATAGAATAACAATACAAGATGAACAAGGGCTACATTTTAACCAGGAACACACAGCTAGAATAAAACTCCACTACAGAACAAAAATACAAATAGAACAAGGGCTATATTCTAACCAAACACACAGCAAGGATAAAACTCCACTATAGAATAGCAATATAGGTGGACAAGGACTACATTCTAACCAGGAACACACAGCTAGGATAAAACTCCTTTATAGAATAGCAATACAAGGTGAACAAGGGCTACATTTTAACCAGGAACACACAGCTAGGATAAAACTCCTTTATAGAATAGCAATACAAGGTGAACAAGGACTACATTTTAACCAGGAACATACAGCTAGAATAAAACTCCACTACAGAACAAAAATACATATAAAACAAGGGCTACATTCTAACCAGGAACACACAGCTAGGATAAATCTCCACTATAAAAACACAATACAAATACAACAAGGGCTACATTTTAACCAGGAACACACAGCTAGTATAAAACTCCACTACAGAACAAAAATACAAAGAAAGCAAGGGCTACATTCTAACCAGGAACACACATCTAGGATAAAACTCCCCTACAGAACAACAATACAAATAGAACAAGGGCTACATTCTAACCAGGAACACACAGCTAGGATAAAACGCCTTTATAGAATAGCAATACAAGGTGAACAAGGACTACATTTTAACCAGGAACACACAGCTAGGATAAAACTCCTTTATAGAATAGCAATACAAGGTGAACAAGGACTACATTTTAACCAGGAACACACAGCTAGGATAAAACTCATTTATAGAATAGCAATACAAGGTGAACAAGGACTACATTTTAACCAGGAATACACAGCTAGGATAAAACTCCACTATAAAAACACAATACAAATACAACAAGGGCTACATTTTAACCAGGAACACACAGCTAGTATAAAACTCCACTACAGAACAAAAATACAAAGAAAGCAAGGGCTACATTCTAACCAGGAACACACAGCTAGGATAAAACTCCCCTACAGAACAAAAATACAAAGAAAGCAAGGGCTACATTCTAACCAGGAACACACAGCTAGGATAAAACTCCCCTACAGAACAACAATATAAATAGAACAAGGGCTACATTCTAACCAGGAACACACAGCTAGGATAAAACACCACTACAGAATGCCAATACAAATAGAATAAGGGCTACATTCTAACCAGGAACACACAGCTAGGATAAAACTCCATTATAGAATAGCAATGCAAGGTGAACAAGGACTACATTCTAACCAGGAACACACAGCTAGGATAAAACTCCTTTATAGAATAGCAATACAAGGTGAACAAGGACTACATTTTAACCAGGAACACACAGCTGGGATAAAACTCCACTACAGAACAAAAATACAAAGAAAGCAAGGGCTACATTCTAACCAGGAACACACAGCTAGGATAAAACTCCCCTACAGAACAACAATACAAATAGAACAAGGGCTACATTCTAACCAGGAACACACAGCTAGGATAAAACACCACTACAGAATGCCAATACAAATAGAACAAGGGCTACATTCTAACCAGGAACACACAGCTAGGATAAAACTCCACTACAGAATGCCAATACAAATAGAACAAGGGCTACATTCTAACCAGGAACACACAGCTAGGATAAAACTCCATTATAGAATAGCAATGCAAGGTGAACAAGGACTACATTCTAACCAGGAACACACAGCTAGGATAAAACTCCACTACAGAACACAAATACAAAGAAAGCAAGGACTACATTCTAACCAGGAACACACAGCTAGGATAAAACTCCCCTACAGAACAAAAATACAAAGAAAGCAAGGGCTACATTCTAACCAGGAACACACAGCTAGGATAAAACTCCCCTACAGAACAACAATATAAATAGAACAAGGGCTACATTCTAACCAGGAACACACAGCTAGGATAAAACACCACTACAGAATGCCAATACAAATAGAATAAGGGCTACATTCTAACCAGGAACACACAGCTAGGATAAAACTCCATTATAGAATAGCAATGCAAGGTGAACAAGGACTACATTCTAACCAGGAACACACAGCTAGGATAAAACTCCTTTATAGAATAGCAATACAAGGTGAACAAGGACTACATTTTAACCAGGAACACACAGCTGGGATAAAACTCCACTACAGAACAAAAATACAAAGAAAGCAAGGGCTACATTCTAACCAGGAACACACAGCTAGGATAAAACTCCCCTACAGAACAACAATACAAATAGAACAAGGGCTACATTCTAACCAGGAACACACAGCTAGGATAAAACACCACTACAGAATGCCAATACAAATAGAACAAGGGCTACATTCTAACCAGGAACACACAGCTAGGATAAAACTCCACTACAGAATGCCAATACAAATAGAACAAGGGCTACATTCTAACCAGGAACACACAGCTAGGATAAAACTCCATTATAGAATAGCAATGCAAGGTGAACAAGGACTACATTCTAACCAGGAACACACAGCTAGGATAAAACTCCACTACAGAACACAAATACAAAGAAAGCAAGGACTACATTCTAACCAGGAACACACAGCTAGGATAAAACTCCACTATAGAATAACAATACAATAGAACAAGGGCTACATTCTAACTAGGAACACGCAGCTAGGATGAAACTCCACTATAGAACAAGGGCTACATTCTAACCAGGAACACACAGCTAGGATAAAACTCCACTACAGAATGCCAATACAAATAGAACAAGGGTTACATTCTAACCAGGAACACACAGCTAGGATGAAACTCCACTATAGAACAAGGGCTATATTCTAACCAAACACACAGCTACGATAAAACTCCACTATAGAATACCAATACAAGGTGGACAAGGACTACATTCTGACTAGGAACACACAGCTAGAATAAAACTCCACTAAAGAATAATACAAAACAAGCAAAGACTACATTCTAACCAGGAACACACAGCTAGGATAAAACTCCCCTACAGAACAATACAAATAGAACAAGGGCTACATTCTAACCAGGAACACACAGCTAGGATAAAACTCCACTACAGAATGCCAATACAAATAGAACAAGGGCTACATTCTAACCTTACCTATAGAACCCAGCAATACACACTGAGCATGGATTGAATAGCTATAGAACCCAGCAATTCACACCGAGCATGGATTGAATACCCATAGAACCCAGCAATACACACTGAGCATGGATTGAATACCTATAGAACCCAGCAATACACACTGAGCATGGATTGAATACCTATAGAACCCAGCAATACACACTGAGCATGGATTGAATACCTATAGAACCCAGCAATACACACTGAGCATGGATTGAATACCTATAGAACCCAGCAATACACACCGAGCATGGATTGAATACCTATAGAACCCAGCAATACAGACTGAGCATGGATTGAATGCCTATAGAACCCAGGAATACACACCGAGCATTGATTAAATACCTATAGAACCCAGCAATACACACTGAGCATGGATTGAATACCTATAGAACCCAGCAATACACACTGAGCATGGATTGAATACCTATAGAACCCAGCAATGCACACTGAGCATGGATTGAATGCCTATAGAAACCAGCAATTCACACTGAGCATGGGTTAAATGCCTACAGTACCCAGCAATACTGGGAATTGGGCATGGATTGGATGCCTATAGAAGACAGAATATGATGATGATGCCTACAGAACTCTGCAGTACAGAAAGATTATTGACTGTATGACAACAAAATCTGGTAATAGAGAGCTTGGAATAGATGAAAACAGAATCAGACAATAAACAAAGAGCTAAGACTAGATGCCAACAAAACGAAGCAATACATACAGAGCAAGGACTATTTTACAACGCAACTTGGCAAAACACACAGAGCTAGGACGAGATGCCAACAGAACTCAGTAACAGACATTCAGCAAACATGGAGATTAGGGAACAACAAAACCAATGAATGCACACAGAGCAGAAACTAGATAACAACAGCTGTACATTCATTTAGAGCAGACTAGATAACAAAACCTATAAATACATACTGATACTAGATAACAAAACCTATAAATATATACAGAGCAAAAACTAGGTCCTAAATACAGAATCGGAACCCAGTCGAATCCAGAAATAGTCACACGCAGAAGGACTAAATCCCTACAAACTGCAGAAGCACACTTAAACCCAGAAAATATTTCAAGAGAACACACAGAGCAAGGAATACTTACACATATTGGGTATCAAACAATCATGGACATTAACACAAAGCAATTGATCCCAGCAACAGAAAGCAATAGACGCCATTGGATTCTGGAAACACACTGAGCATGGATTAGATTCCAGATCCAGAGCAAAGGCCAATGATAATATCCCAACTGATTCTAGGATTATGTACAGAGCAGGACTAGATCCCAAAAGAACCTTTCAATATGTAGACAGTAAATCCAGACCTCAACAGTTTCCAGGAATATACACAGAGCGAGGATTAGATTTCAATAGGACCTACCAATCAATACACAGGAAAAAAAGGACAGATTCCAAGAGATCCCATAAGTTCACAAAGAAATGGCAAGATTTTTATAAGGCTCAGTACCACATACAAAAATACTCCAATAGTTGCTCACCTCACACCGTGGATGTTCTTGATGGCATAGCTAATCTCTCGCCGTAAATCCTTCTCATCAAATTCCATCTTAATAAAAACAAACACACAAAATCCCTCAATGTGAGTAATGACATATATTTAAAAAAAAAAAAAAAAAGAGAGACAGCATACTCATTGGCCAAGTACCATCGGAAGCCATTAACAGCAAAGTGAGTTACGGTTAGAAATTACACAGTGAAATTGGAAAAATCTTGAAAGATAAATTAAGGAAAGCGTTCGGTCACCTTCACAAGCTCAAAAGGAAACCTCTCGTGAAATATTCGATTAATCCTTGCACCTCCAGATAATTCCAGGGTGTCCACCTGATCTCCAGAGCCCTCAATCCTCTTCTCAAAGTCAACTCCAAATTGCTGGACCATCCTGCAAAATTGGATTAAGGAAATTATATTTCTTTCAAATTAAAAACTAAATTTATTCAACATGTCATTCTCACACAACTGTTCAATGATCAGATAAGATGACCTGCAAAGCAAACAAACTGTGGTCAAAGATGGTAAGACAAGATCCTCCAGCTTGTATAACATAAGTAATGTAATTTGTAAACACTGTCCCCACTTCTCTGTAAGCTACACTTTTATAACTCTCCCCAAATCTCTGCATATTAAAGGAACACTATAGTCACCTAAATTACTTTAGCTAAATAACGCAGTTTTAGTGTATATATCATTCCCCTGCAATTTCACTGCTCAATTCACTGTCATTTAGGAGTTAAATCACTTTGTTTCTGTTTATGCAGCCCTAGCCACACCTCCCCTGGCTATGATTGACAGAGCCTGCATGAAAAAAAAAACTGGTTTCACTTTCAAACAGATGTAATTTACCTTAAATAATTGTATCGTAATCTCTAAATTGAACTTTAATCACATACCGGAGGCTCTTGCAGGGTCTGGCAAGCTATTAACATAGCAGGGGATAAGAAAATCTTAATTAAACAGAACTTGCAATAAAGAAAGACTAAATAGGGCTCTCTTTACAGGAAGTGTTTATGGAAGACTGTGCAAGTCACATGCAGGGAGGTGTGACTAGGGTTCATAAACAAAGGGATTTACCTCCTAAATGGCAGAGGATTGAGCAGTGAGGCTGCAGGGGCATGTTCTATACACCAAAACTGCTTCATTAAGCTAAAGTTGTTCAGGTGACTATAGTGTCCCTTTAAGGTATTGTGGGAGCGGTGTTTTATAGGTTGCCATTTCTAAACACAGATGTTTTAGAGACAACATTCCTTGATTATATGCCTCAAATGAAACTTCTATAGGGATGACATGTTTATGGAGAATACTAAATATTTTTACTCTTCCCATTTTAAAAGGGATATAGCATGCCAGCATAGCTCACCCTCCATAATTGTTTGATGGCCAGAAAAAAAAAAAAATCAGTTGTGGCGAAACCGACCTCGCCACGTGTCCTTGGAGGGGGCTGACTGCCCGCCTCTTGCCTTTGGACTATGGACCAGACTTTATGGGAATGTGATACCCCAGATAGCCATACCATGGAGCCTATTCATATAATGAAAGACTATGGGAAAGACTTTAGCTCCATGGCAATTGTACTGTGTGAGTAGGATCTGCGCGCTATTCGGTAGTTTTGTGCGCGCAGATCCCAGCTATCTGGGGATAGGTGAAATGTCTGTGTGTTATGTGTAAAGGTGAATTTATGTATTTTAAAGTGTTTTACTGTCTTTGTGTCCCCATGTGCTTAATGGAGTCTGTCTCTGTGCTGGAGATAATTAGATTACTTCTCCAGCACAGAGAAGGCTCTGTAAAAAACAGTCTGAGCTGGAAAGCCAGGGGTTTTAAAAGATACTTTACTAACTTTTGAACCCCTGGTCTGATCCATGCCATTTTTTAATATGTTGTTCCCCTGAATGGATTGATTGTGGATATGTATTTTTATGTGAATGTGATGTATGGTTTTAGATTTAGGAAAGTTGTGTAAAAGTATATTTTAAACTGTATGCCTAATGGGATTATGTGTCACACTAAGGGGAGGGGATGTGTGGGAGGTAACATCTATGTCATTGGTTCTTTTATGCCTCCCCCTGGGTGTGACCTGTATGTGTGAGTTGGAAATAAAAGCCAGGCTGGATGAGCCAGTCCAGAGTTCCTGCTTAACCCTCAAAGCGATGTGTCGTCTCGTTCTTTGGGGGAATTGGATTGTATGCCTACTGCCAGGAGTGTAAGCCGATGTCTGCTTTTCTTGTTCAGCTGTTCCAGTGTTCGTGTGGTTCCAGTCGGGAGAACGGTGTTTGCAGTAGCTGCCTGTGCATCTGGAAAGGGGGATATCGCCTAAACTGGGTTTTATCCTCTTGTAAGTGAAACGGTCCGTTACAATTGGTGGCAAGCGGCGGGATCGTTCCTACAACCAGAGGGACAGCTACAGACAACACCATTCCTGGATTACAAATTGAGGGCAACGCTAGTACCCGTACAGCGACCCTATCTACGAAGGATTTGGGGAAAATGGGCAACACGCACACCTGAGGAAGAGAGTGAATTAGAATGGAGAGATAATGCCCGGATAGAATTATGGTATGATGCCCTGGAAGAAGTCCAGTATCAACGGCAGAAGCGCTTTCCTGGTGCCGCATACCAGTTGGAGGAACAAATGGCCTGGCGGATGCCGCTTCTGGGGGACCAACCCGGAGGGGAGCGGGTAAGACAACTTGAGTACCTCGTGGAAAGGGAACTGAGCCTGGACGTCTCATACCGGGCACTGTGGTGGTGCACTGTCCAGCCAGAGACGTGGAGGGCAGAGGGCATCCAGCCGGAGGGGGATCACTACACTAGCCCTGGCCTGTTGTGGAAGGCCCTAACAGAAGACGTCGACTTCGGCAGTCCAGCAGAGTCACGGTACTGGGCTATCGTGCATTACCGGAGTGAGATGTTACAGGGCCCGAGATCTATTGGACTGGGACAAGACCTCCGCCGTTTCGCTGCCATGGAACAAGGGCTGGAGATGGACTATGTAAAACTATTAAATTCCGGCCAGCCGCAGAGCAGGGACGCAGACCGGGAAAACTGGGTGGCAGACCCAGACCTGCTAGCCTACAGCTGGGAAAACGGGGCCGAGGTACCTCCTGCTTCACTACCAGCTGCAGAAGTGGGGGACCTCATGGACTGGCCCTGGAGAGACCCACAGATGGCCGGGGGAGATGGGACCGAGATCTCTCTACCGGCCCTACAGGGATGCTGGGCAGTCGGCCCAGATCCCCAGCAGCAGTGTGTGTCCCAGGGAGCAGAAGGTGCAGTCCTTCCTCCCCAGTGGCAGTGTGTACCCCAGGGAGCTGATGGTGTCGTCCATCCTCCCCAGCGGCAGTGTGGGTCCCAGGGAGCAGAAGGTGCAGTCCTTCCTCCCCAGCGGCAGTGTGTACCCCAGGGAGCTGATGGTGTCGTCTATCCTCCCCGGCGGCAGGCTGAGTTACAGGTGGCAGAGGTAGTTGTTCCTGCCCCCCAGCAGCAAAGTGATATGCCAAGAAGGCAGTGTGAAGTGAAGGGAGCGGAGAACAGCCTCCTCCCTCCCCAGCGGCAGTGTGTACCCCCGGGAGCTGATGGTGTCGTCCATCCTCCCCAGCGGCAGTGTGTGTCCCAGGGAGCAGAAGGTGCAGTCCTTCCTCCCCAGCGGCAGTGTGTATCCCAGGGAGCTGATGGTGTCGTCCATCCTCCCCAGCGGCAGTGTGTGTCCCAGGGAGCAGAAGGTGCAGTCCTTCCTCCCCAGCGGCAGTGTGTACCCCAGGGAGCTGATGGTGTCGTCCATCCTCCCCAGCAGCAGGCTGAGTTACAGGGGGCAGAGGTAGTTGTTCCTGCCCCCCAACAGCAAAGTGACATGCCAAGAAGGCAGTGTGAAGTGAAGGGAGCGGAGAGCAGCGTCCTCCCTCCCCAGCGGCAGTGTGTGTCCCAGGGAGCAGAAGGTATCGTCCTTCCTCCCCAGCGGCAGTGTGTACCCCAGGGAGCTGATGGTGTCGTCCATCCTCCCCAGCGGCAGTGTGTCCTGCAGGGAGCAGAGACAGTCAGTCTCGCACCCCAGCAGCAGGACCAGAGAATGAAAGGGGAGACAGCTGGTCTCCCTTTCCACCAGCAGAGAGAGTGTCAGGGAGAGGAGCCTGCTAACCCCTCTCCCCAGCGGCAGTTCACCGTCCAGAGAGAGGAGCTTGTTACACCCTCTCTCCAACGGCAGCCTAACCCACCAAGGGGAGATGTTAAGCCCCACAACTGTGCAGATGGGACCGTAGTCTCTGCACTTACAGCACCAGGGGTAGGGATGGTCGGTCCTGTCCCTCAGCCACAGAGCGATATATCCAAAGTGGAGACAGTCAATCTCCAGCAACCAGGCTCCAACCAGACTACTCCCGGGGTAGTGCTGGCACCAGGACAGAGTACCGCTGGTCTCTGCACCCTCAGCAACCCACCAAGGCAGCCTACCAGTCCCCCACACAGCCGTGGTAAGGCACCTGGACATGGACAAGATTCTCCCTTACCCAGGTGTAGTAATGGTTTATTGTGGGTGGGCTGTACTGCTGTTTCTGTTTTGTGGGTGGGTTGCTGGACTAACCAGGGCACTGACCGACAGGAGGTCAGATACCCTGTTAGTCTGGGGGGTAAAGGGGAGAAGTGTGGCGAAACCGACCTCGCCACGTGTCCTTGGAGGGGGCTGATTGCCCGCCTCTTGCCTTTGGACTATGGACCAGACTTTATGGGAATGTGATACCCCAGATAGCCATACCATGGAGCCTATTCATATAATGAAAGACTATGGGAAAGACTATGGGAAAGACTTTAGCTCCATGGCAATTGTACTGTGTGAGTAGGATCTGCGCGCTATTCGGTAGTTTTGTGCGCGCAGATCCCAGCTATCTGGGGATAGGTGCAATGTCTGTGTGTTATGTGTAAAGGTGAATTTATGTATTTTAAAGTGTTTTACTGTCTTTGTGTCCCCATGTGCTTAATGGAGTCTGTCTCTGTGCTGGAGATAATTAGATTACTTCTCCAGCACAGAGAAGGCTCTGTAAAAAACAGTCTGAGCTGGAAAGCCAGGGGTTTTAAAAGATACTTTACTAACTTTTGAACCCCTGGTCTGATCCATGCCATTTTTTAATATGTTGTTCCCCTGAATGGATTGATTGTGGATATGTATTTTTATGTGAATGTGATGTATGGTTTTAGATTTAGGAAAGTTGTGTAAAAGTATATTTTAAACTGTATGCCTAATGGGATTATGTGTCACACTAAGGGGAGGGGATGTGTGGGAGGTAACATCTATGTCATTGGTTCTTTTATGCCTCCCCCTGGGTGTGACCTGTATGTGTGAGTTGGAAATAAAAGCCAGGCTGGATGAGCCAGTCCAGAGTTCCTGCTTAACCCTCAAAGCGATGTGTCGTCTCGTTCTTTGGGGGAATTGGATTGTATGCCTACTGCCAGGAGTGTAAGCCGATGTCTGCTTTTCTTGTTCAGCTGTTCCAGTGTTCGTGTGGTTCCAGTCGGGAGAACGGTGTTTGCAGTAGCTGCCTGTGCATCTGGAAAGGGGGGATATCGCCTAAACTGGGTTTTATTCTCTTGTAAGTGAAACGGTCCGTTACATCAGTATTGTAGCAATTCACACATCAGCATATGGTTTAACACGCATAACCCAATACTCTGTTCTACATCTCCTTAGTGTGTGCTGCCTCTATATTACACTCAGTAATATTTATTAAATTCAGTGTTTCTGATGTCTCCTAGAGTTACGTATATTCTAGAGCAGGCATAGGCAACCTTTGGCAACATTATGGGTGGAAGAGCATTATGGGGGATGTAGTTCACAACATTTGGAGAGCCGAAGGTTGCCTATGCCTGTTCTAGAGGTAAGTGACCGAGCACTCACTGTAATAACGCTTTGGTTTTCCGGGTGGGATCGTCAGGGCGAAAGTTCTTGTATTCCTCTACCTCCTTCTCCAGTGACAGTAGCTGGCTCTGTAGTTTGCTGCGCAGGGCAGGTAGCGTCTCCCGAATGTGGTTGGTTAGTTGCTAAATCAAAATATGAAGGAAAAGATCCATTGGCAAATCAACATCCACTTAAAAGGCAAGTTCTGTAGAAAGCTTGAGCATAAATTTCTTTTTCTAAAATAGGGTTTGCAAAACTTATTAAAAAAACAAGATAGGTTAGGACAAATATATAGCGCAAAATAAAATGTAATTACACAGTGTATGGTCTCTTCAGATCAGTGGCCTACATAAAAACATTTTAGAATATTCAAAGGACAAAAAAAAAAAATGACTTGGAACCCATGATGCACCACCAGTGGTGAGAATCTTCCAATTCTGGATCAACAGGATTGCAGGCATTTGATGATTTTAAAATGTAGGATAACTAAGGGCTGTATCAGTGTAGATAAACTGCTAAGTTAAAGTAAGAGTGTTTATCCCCTGCCATAATCACTATTACTATGTTTAGTACGATTACCGTTTGGTCTCCTAAATCTCTATTTGATGAACTGTCCTCCTTACCTGGTTTAAGGTTTTCTGCAGATGTGGTGTTCCCATTCGGTCTGCGATGTGTCGGTATGCAGGATGAGAGAGGAAAAACTTTCGTTCTGCACCTAGGGCGGCTTTAATGTCCTTCTTTCCATCAATGTCCTTCTGGCTCCTGTTTACAACTCCAACATAACCTGTATTAAAGGACAGATGAAAGAAAGGATAGGAAGAAACAGGATAAGATAAAGTTGCACATTTCTTGAGAGAGAACCAAGTAACTTCAGATTATTTACTATTGTTTGACGGAGGCGGCAGTAAATTAATCCCATCATGCGACACAAATTACATGTAAAAGGAAGCTATTGGGCCCTCAAATCATAATCTTCACGTGATGGAGGTATCAAGTCCACCAAAAGTGGCTCATTGTCTTTATGCATGATATGCATCTCAGACTAAAGCTCCAGGTACTGGAGCAGGACATTGTAGTTTGAGGGGAAAGTCATGGCGCCCTGAAACAGATTAGGTGGTAACTAAACCAAGAGTGTGAAGCTTTCTAATACGTGAGACCATCTATACTTTATTTCCACTGATGGTAGAAAGAAGGGACACACTACACAAGGAAAATGACATAAGGGTGCAACGTGGCAAAAGAACACAGAACAGCAGGACACAGCAGAGTTAAACAGGCCAATATGGTTTTGAGTGTCCTCAATTCTTTCCCTACGTGCGTGCTTCTGGCAGTGGATCATGGGATTTCTGCGAAGGTGAAGACTACAGTCATGGGGCTGGCCTAATCCTCACCAGCGTACTGCTAACTATTGAGATATGAACGATCTGGAATGAAAAATCCCAGACTCTCAGTCTTTGCTTACGTCTAACATCCAAATGAATATTTCCTACCGAGCACCGCAATTATGGAACGACTTCCCGCACACTTTCAAATCTTCCCCAAGCCTAAAATCCATCTCTACATATCTCAAAAGAGAATGCACCGGTCATGGGTGATTATATATGTCCTATCTGTTCTATGTTAAATGTTGTATATATTGTGTATTAATATTGTTTTTGTATTTTATTTTACCCTATTGTATCAATGCAATGTTTTGTGGACAAAGATCCAGGACATCCTGGAAAACGAGAGTAATCTCAATCCTTCTTGGTAACATATTTTATAAATAAATATAAAATGTGCATCGGATACTACTCTAGTAAATCAGACATCTGTGATGGTCTTTGACAAAACAGCCCGGCTGTCCTTGAAGAGTTATGAGAACTTGTGACAATGCTATGCTTTCTGCATGTGAAACAAAAAATGAGAAGTCACCTGAATGTACAACCTTCTGTTTCCAGTATGTAAAGGCAAACAAAAAATATCCAATTTTTCCAACAGAGATGTTCTCTTAACACATCCAAATCACAGGCTGGGCATTGTTTTAAACATTTAATGAAAGAACCTTTAGGTGGGAAATGCATCATTAATGGCAGATATCTACCTAGGCAAGTGTCTGTTACAATCCGCTGCTTGCTAGAGAAATAAAAAACACAACTAAAGAGCAGGTGATGTCGTTGCTGTGACAGAGAGCAGGAGAACTTTTTGTATTATTATTATCATTTATATAGCGCCAGCAAATTCCGTAGCGCTGTACAATGGGTGGATTAACAGACACGTAATTGTAACCAGACAAAAGGAAAAGAACAAAAAAAAAAAAAAAAAGCTGGTGAAACTTAAATAAAAACAAAACAGAGGAAAAAAAATCCATTTAACCCCTTCCCGCCGTTACGACGTGCTATGCCGTCACGGTTTAAGTGGGCTTTAAAGCCGTTGTGACGGCATAGCACGTCGTAACGGCTTTGAGCCCTTTAGCGCCCGGGATACTTACCTTCCCAGCGCTCCGCTTCGGGAGGACTGCCTCACAGCCCAGGCAGCCCCCCCACGGCAAATCAGGCCCCCGGGGGCCATGTGATCGCTCTCAAAGAGCGATCACATGGCCCCCTATAGCTGGCTGTGGATCTGCCAGCAGGGGGACTGTCTAAAATATCAGACAGTCCCCCTGCTGGTGGGAAGTATAAAAAAAAATTATTAGACAGGTTATAAAATAAATTAAATGTATTTATATATATATATATATACACAATACATGTATATATATTATATATATATAATATATGTATATTATATATATTTAACGTCGTACATAGTGTATTTTAATACTAATATAAGTACATATATTCGTATTAAAATACACTTAGAATGACGTTATATATATATATATATAATATATATATATAAGATATATACACATATATTATATATATAAATACGTATAATTACAATAATAAATAAATAAAATAATAAAATTAATAAATAAAATATTGAAACAAAATTTAATATAAATTATATATACATATGTAATTTCATTCTAACTGTATTTTGTTATTAATATATATATATTGGTAACAAAATACACTTAGAATGACATTCTATATATATCTATCTATCTATATATAAAATGCAAATAACCGCAAATATATAGATAAATACATATAATTACATAAAATATTACATTAGTATACACGTAGAATTTAAATACCTATAAATGCATATGTATTAAAATTCTACGTGTATATTTAAGTAATCTTTTAACATAATTAGGTGATTTGATTAATTAAAATTTGATTGACATGCCTGACAACACAGGGAGAAAGTGCTGAGAATTTAATTCGCAAGCACTATATTTGACCCTGTAACTCTCCAAGACAACATAAAACCTGTACATGGGGGGTACTGTTTTACTCGGGAGACTTCGCTGAACTCAAATATTAGTGTTTCAAATTGGTAAATTGTATTACAACGATGATATTTTAAGTAAAAGTTACGTTTTTTGCATTTTTTACAAACGAACGGCACTTTTATGGACTATATTATTGTTGTAATATGTTTTACTGTTTTAAAACACTAATATTTGTGTTTAGTGAAGTCTCCCGAGAATAACAGTACCCCCCATGTACAGGTTTCATGGTGTTTTGGAAAGTTAGAGAGTCACATATAAGGCTTGCATTTCATTTTTTTGACATTGAAATTTGCCAGATTAGTTATGTTGCCTTTGAGAGCGTATGGTAGCCCAGGAATGAGAATTACCCCCATGATGGCATACCATTTGCAAAAGTAGACAACCCAAGGTATTGCAAGTGGGGTATGTCCAGTCTTTCTTAGTAGCCACTTAGTCACAAACACTGGCCAAATATTCGTTTTTTGCTTTTTTAACACAAAAACAAATATGAACGCTAACTTTGGCCAGTGTTTGTGACTTAGTGGCTACTAAAAAAGACTAAACATACCCCACTTTCAATACCTTGGCTTGTCTACTTTTTCAAATGGTATGCCATTATGGAGGTAATTCTCATTGCTGGGCTACCACACCGTCTCAAAGGTAACATTACCAATCTGGCAAATTTCTATTTGAAAATGGAACGTTCTATATTTGACTCTGTAACTTTCCAAAACACCATAAAACCTGTTAATGGGGGGTACTGTTGTACTCGTGAGACATCGCTGATTACAAATATGTGCATTTTATTTGCAGTAAAACCTAACAGTATTATGACATTCACAGCTAAAATGTCAGACGGAAATACAAATGTAAAAAAAATCTTATTTTCTCACATTTTTTTAAATTTTATTCATAATAAATGATGTTCCATATATGAATAGTTAATGATAAATGAAAGCCCTGTTTCTCCTGAACAAAATGATATATAATAAGTGTGGGTGCATATAATATGAAAGAGGGGAACTACGGGTGAACAGACATATAGCGCAAATTCCAGTATTTGTTTACGTTTTGTTTTGATCAGAACGTGCACTATTGACTCCGTCCTGAAGGGGTTAAAACATATGATTGTGTACCTCGTCTTAAAGGCAACAGTTTGTTTTCCAGAATGTCCCTGGCGTCTGTGCCTTCATCCATTAAATCCAACTTTGTTATAACACCAATTGTCCTAAGACCTGCATGAAGAAAAAGAAAAGCATAAAATAGTAAATCACAGAACAACTTGAAATTTGCAAAATAATGTACATGTTGCTACATGACCAAAAAAAAAAAAAAAAGTATACGAACTAGATAGTAAGCATATGAAGACACGGACATGAAAGTAGGAGCCATGGGGGGGGGGGAGCATGATCAACATGGTGAGCAGTCACACAACGCATGAGCTCCAGGAGAATACTTGCTACTATAGGTCTTTTGGTTGGCTCTTTCACCGCAATTTTGGTTTTATATAGCGCTGCTGACCTGGGTGTCCCATTCAGTGCTTTTGGAAGAAGACACTGCTTCAGATCTTGTGGCCTGGCTATAAGGGAATGAGGGAGGTGGCCGATCCCTCAATCCACGTCCCAGCTGGCCCCACGGTGGACTGTTGTGTGTTGAATTTCTATATGGTGGCACTATTGTATAATGTCGATTTATTTTTAGGCTGGAAATTGGTATTAATGCAGAAAGAATCGTGGTATTCTTTTATTGTGGCCAGCCTAAGGCACACCCCTTTGCAATAATCATGCTGTCTAATCAGCTCTTGATATGCCACACCTGTGAGGTGGATGGATTATCTCGGCAAAGGAGAAGTGCTCACTAACACAGATTTAGACAGATTTGTGAACAATATTTGAGAGAACTATATTGTTTGTGTACATAGAAAAAGTCTTTGAGTTCAGCTCATAAAAAATGGGGGCAAAAACATGTGTGTTGCGTTAATAATTTTGTTCAGTGTATATATACAAATAAAGATTGACACACAAAAAAAAAAAAAGTAGGAGCCACTGCATCTAGCGTAACTGCTTGGGGCAGTGGCAAACAGAGACTGCATAAAGGTGCAAAAAACTCCTCCTAAATGTGGCCACAAATTATCTAAATTAATGGAATTGCATAAAATAAAGACATTTAGAAGCCTCCTTAGCATGTACTCTAATGCCTATGGACAATTCAATCTCCACATTCAATATTGCTTACTGTCGAGTTTATGGTGGTACAAACCTGTGCCTAAAATATACCGTATATACTCGAGTATTTTGTGCTGAAAAACCCCAACTCGACTTATACTAGAGTTAATGTCTGTATTATGGCAACTTACATTGCCATAATACAGACCGGGACCCCTGGGCTCATTACAAGCCCGGCGGTCCTGTTGGGGGCTGGCAGGAAGCGGTTACTTACCTTTCCTGCAGCTCCTGTCAGCTCCCTCCTCCTCCGTGCCGGTCCGGTCAGCTCCCTTCTCCTCCAGTGTAAGTCTTGCGAGAGCCGCGGGGTCAGAGCGTTGCCACGAGACTTACACTATGAGCTGACAGGGGAGCTGACCGGACCGGCGCGGAGGAGGAGAGAGCTGACAGGGAGCTGCAGGAAAGGTCAGTAAACGCTTCCTGCCAGCCCCCCTCCTACACAGCCCATCCACTGGACTACCAGGGAGTGAGAGCCCCCCTCCCTGGCATTCATTCACACACTGCACACACACACTGTAAATAAATATTCAATTTACATAATTTTTTTAGGATCTAATTTTATTTATAAATTTACCAGTAGCTGCTGCATTTCCCACCCTAGTCTTATACTCGAGTCAATAAGTTTTCCCAGTTTTTGGGGGTAAAATTAGGGGCCTCGGCTTATATTCGGGTCGGCTTATACTCAAGTATATACGGTACCTCTATATCCTCAGTTTTTCATGACGAGACTGGAACCTTTGCCACATATATGAAGATAAACTTCACTGAAATTATGAGGATTAAATAAAAGATATGTTTGCAACTTGCTAGCACCAAGCAACTACAATTACCTGTACACTAAGCCAGTGTTTCCCAACCCAGTCCTCAAGGCACACCTACCAGTCCAGGATTTAAGGATTACCCAGTTTTGTCCAAGGTGTTTTTAGAAAAAAAAGAAAAAACACCTTAGACAAAACTGGGTAATCCTTAAATCCTGAGGACTGGGTTGGGAAACACTGCACTAAGCTACGGTAGTTATGCTGCTTAGAACCAGTTTGCAGGATTATATTAAGTTTGATGTTCCTCACATTATTGTCCAATGCCCCTCATCCGATGGAGACACAAAGTGCTGAACAGTTTACTTTTCCTCCATGTTTCTTACCTTGAGGATCCACCTCCTTAGCCATTTTGAGGGCATCTGAATTGGCCAAGTCAGTGTTGGCTGGGGTCACAGCAAGGATGAGGCAGCTGTCTCTGCCTATGAACTGCAGGATCATATCCTTGATCTGGTACTCTATGTCCTGCGGCTGGTCCCCCACAGGCACCTTTGTTATACCGGGAAGGTCAATCAAGGTCAGGTTCAAAACTAATAGAAGGAAGAAAAAAAAAAAAAGAAATAGGGTGACAAACACTTCCTGCATCTCAGTTTTAATGAAGCATGGCACCTTCCAATTTTTTTTTAAGTAGGAAAAAATGGATTACTTCGTCTTAAATGTATCTTTATTATTTCAATTAACTAATTAGAAATTACGAATGTAAAACATGTATGTCATTTATTTATTTTGAAAAGCCTCATGATAATGCTTTCAGGTGTTTGATTTTGGTATCAGTTAAACAAATGGTGGAGATTATGAGAGTGACACAGTGTTGGGTAGAGAAGAAATTGGAAAAAACAAAAGCTTGGCAAAATAACTGCTGGTCACAGTGCGTATGATCAAGGAAACAAATTAAAGGGACACTATAGGTACCCAGACCACTTCAGCTCAATGAAGTGGTCTGGGTGCCAGGTCTCTCTAGGGTTAACCCTGCCTGCTGTAAACATAGCAGGTTCCGAGAAACTGCTATGTTTACATTGAGGGTTAATCCAGCCTCTAGTGGCTGTCTTCTGGACAGCCACTAGAGGTGCATCTGCGACGCTGGAGGCCTATTATGCCTCCATCGCGCAGAGCGTCCATAGGAAAGCATTGAAAAATGCTTTCCAATGGACACTTTGAATGTGTGCGCGGCAGTGCCGCGCATGCGCATTCCGCTCCGCTGACGTCAGACGGGTGAGCTGACGTCAGCGGGGGAGGAGAGGTAAGGGAGCCTGGTGGAGGAAGAAGGTGAGTAACTGAAGGGGTTCTAGCCCCTTCAGTGCCACGGGGGGGGGGACCCTGAGGGTGGGGGCACCGATTTGTTTTCCTGACACTATAGTGATCCTTTAAGTGATTTCAAACTTTTGGCTTGGAGCAATTCTACTTGTCCAATGATTATGCAACAGCTAAACGACAGGCCAAGAAGGACAGAAGAGTGCGTAGTGGACAATTTACAAAAAGGGTAAAAAACAGAATTGCTTCGTTGATCCATAACACAATGGCTCACATTTAAGGCTATCCATCTGCTCAGGACTACGTAACTCTGCCACCTGGCATTACCAGAATTTATGTGGACAACCCTGATGTAAGCACTGGTGTTTGCAAGCACCATAAGCACTACACGTTTGTGTTTAATTGCACTGGTTATAGTGTTAGAAGGCTATGGGTGAATCCCCTTCTGAGGTGGTTTGACAAAGAACATAAGATTTCTTCGCCCCTTAAGCTCGCTCCTCAGCTTGAGATGTTATAATGAGGATGTTAAAATCCTGCTCTCTATCACAGCGTTTGCAGATCCTCCCTGCAGGGTGAAGAAAGATTTGGACACAAGAGGATGTGAAACCTCTTCATTATAAATATCCAGAGGAGTGCGGGTCTTTGGGCCATCAGTCTATTTATACCATAATTATAAGACAACAAAGAAGTTTGGGATACGGCTGCAAATATCCCAAACTTCTTTGTTGTCTTATATTTCTGCTGTGTAAAGGTCATCTCTTCTGGGTAGTGACCTGGGAGGCTGTATTGTATCTTTTGAGATAAGTATCAATTTTTATTGTTTTTCTATTTATACCATAACCATTATATAAAGTTGGTGCTTGGCGTGTCCCTCTAAGACAATGGAGGAGGAATAAGGAGGGGGGGGATATAAAGAGCAGGTTACTTTTTTACCCATATCTAATTATTGCAAGCAGCTTTCTTTAATGAGCAGTACATATTTAAGCAAGTTAGATTTACAGTGCGTACAATCACATTTGTCTGCGTGCAAAGAACATGGGGAGATTTAAAAAAAAAAAGTAGGTAGACCGTGAGATCAGTCCAACAAAGTAGCACCAGCCAATTACATGTCTTGTCCCCTTCTATGTGTAACTAAGCTAACTAGACACCCCTTCACCTAAATCTCCCTAATGAAAAATACACAGTGTTATGTACAAGGAATCTGAAAAAGTATGGGGGAAAGAAATGCTGTTACACTCACCATGGGGGGAGTACACCCTTAGATTAATGGGTATAGGGGAGATGCCTTTATTACTTCCAGTGACCCTTTCTGTCTCTGCTTCAATCTCCGTACGAACTTCATCGAAATCTGTGAATTTCTTGGACTTACAGTGCAGGAACTCGGCATATTCTGCAGAGAAGCAAAAACAAATCGCAATCACTTGACTAAGAATAATATAAGCCCAAAATAATTATGTTGTATTCATCTGTTAATTCATTTCTGACTACTGCTGGATTAAACAATTGATTATGGAGTGCATATGGTCCACAATGTTCGCAGATTAAGAATTCTCAGGTAACAGAATTATCGAAATAGGAGTTAAAGCTAAAGTAAATGTTTGTTTCTCATGAAATCAGTAAAAGAAAGCAGTGTTCCCGTTTAATTTGACTGTGGCATTAAGTCCATTTAACCCATTAGTGAGATTGTAAAAGAGCTCTTACAAGGCCTCAATGGTAATTTTAGAAAATGCCCAGCAATGTGTCGCTACATAAAATGAGCTATAGCTCACCTACCATCTTTCTCCAAAAATAAGACACACTAGGGCTTATTTTTTTCAGGGGACATCTTATTTCTATAAAAAATGGAAGCAAGCATGTGCTAGGAAGCAAGTCTACGTTCAGGGGAATTCACCCGAACATAGACCAGGTTCACAAGGGCATGCAATCCTGCAAATCTATATTGGGTGAAAATTCCCCAAACATAGATTAGCGAACTAGCAACTAATGCTTATTTTTGGAGTAGGCTTATAATACGAGCATTTTATTAGACGAAAAGTTGAGGTGAAAATAAAAGGCATTCTTTCAATTCATTTGAACAAGGCAGTTAAATTTAATATGCATTTGCAGTTATTAATGAAACACTGCACATATTGAAATAGTTTATCCAGATGGCAGATGTGCAACTCCAAATACGGGGTGACTAACATTAGTTCTGTGCATAGAATACATCCACTGGCAGCGTGTATAGCAGCATTGTGAAGGCACCTGCAATGTAAAGATTGAAGTACTATGTGTATCATAGTCAGGGCCGGCGCTACCATAAGGCGGCCGCCTTAGGGCGCACCGGCCCTGGGGGCGCAAAATCGGGCTGACCGGAAGGAGGGAAGCGCACTGCGCTCCCCTCCAACCGACGACCTGTTGTAGCGTGGCGATGACGTCATCTTCCGGCGCCGGCATCCCTACGCGGTGCGCGAGGGAGCTGAAGAGGAAGCACACATGGGAGAGTGCTCCCTCGCGCCCGCCCGGGAGCCAGCCAGCCAGCCAGCCAGGGAGGGAGGGAGCCAGCCAGCCAGGGAGGGAGCCAGCCAGCCAAGGAGCCCAGGAGCCCAGCAGCACCACTGGACCCCAGGGAATCCCTTCAGCACTCCAAAAAGGTAAGGAGGCTGAGGGATTAAATTTAAAAAAAAAAAACATGTGTTAGTGTGAGTGTGTGTCTGCTAGTGAGTGTCAGTGTGTGTGTCTGATAGTGAGTGTCAGTGTGTGTGTTTGCTAGTGAGTGTCAGTGAGTGTGTCTGCTAGTGTCAGTGAGTGTGTCTGCTAGTGTCAGTGAGTGTGTCTGCTAGTGTCAGTGAGTGTGTCTGCTAGTGTCAGTGAGTGTGTCTGCTAGTGTCAGTGAGTGTGTCTGCTAGTGTCAGTGAGTGTGTCTGCTAGTGTCAGTGAGTGTGTCTGCTAGTGTCAGTGTGTGTGTCTGCTAGTGTCAGTGAGTGTGTCTGCTAGTGTCAGTGAGTGTGTCTGCTAGTGTCAGTGAGTGTGTCTGCTAGTGTCAGTGAGTGTGTCTGCTAGTGTCAGTGAGTGTGTCTGCTAGTGTCAGTGAGTGTGTCTGCTAGTGTCAGTGAGTGTGTCTGCTAGTGTCAGTGAGTGTGTCTGCTAGTGTCAGTGAGTGTGTCTGCTAGTGTCAGTGAGTGTGTCTGCTAGTATCAGTGAGTGTGTCTGCTAGTATCAGTGTGTGTGTTTGCTAGTGTCAGTGTGTGTGTTTGCTAGTGAGTGTCAGTGAGTGTGTCTGCTAGTGAGTGTCAGTGAGTGTGTCTGCTAGTGAGTGTCAGTAAGTGTGTTACTGTGTGTCTCTTACTGAGTGTGTTTGTTTGTGTATTAGTGAGTCTGTTTGATGTCTGTTAGTGAGTGTGTGTTTGTCAGTGAGAGTGTATGTTTTGTAAGTGAGTGTGTATGTATGTCTGTCGCTGAGTGTGTCTGTCAGTAAATGTGTGTGTCTGTTAGCTGGTGTGTATGCATCTGTTCGTGAGAGTGTGTGTGTGTCTTCAGCACTTACCTTTCTCTAGCGCCGGACTCCCTTGGCGCTGGGGATCCCTCCGCCTCTCAGCTCCGAATGCTCTTGCCGCGCACGCATTCAAACCGCCCATAGGAAAGCATTACTCAATGCTTTCCTATGGACGTTCAGTGTTTTAGAATAGCGGAAGCTCCTCTAGCGGCTGTCAGTGAGACATCCACTAGAGGCTGGATTAACCCTCGGTGAAACATAGCAGTTTCTCTGAAACTGTTATGTTTTCAGCTGCAGGGTTAAAACTAGAGGGACCTGACACCCAGACCACTTCATTGAGCTGATGTGATCTGGGTGTCTGTAGTGGTCCTTTAATTGTGTGTGCATCTGCATGCACTGGCGTACATACCGCGGTCGCAGGGGTCACAGCCCTGCAACCCCCGCGACCAGGTGCCCGCCGCCATGTGTTGGAGGGGGCGAGGATATGAATGACATCATATCCCTGCTCCCTGTGTACCACACAGCGCGGCTGGCGCCCTGTGATGGGGCTGGGCTGCAGGACAGGACTACAAGGAGCCAGACAGCATGCATCCAGGGGACAAGATTGAACTAGTATGTAATTGTGTATGTCTCTGTATGTATGTATGTATGTATGTATGTCTCTGTATGCCTGTATGTCTTTGTATGCATGTATGTGTCTGTATGTTTCTGTATGCCTGTATGCCTCTGTATGTACAAATGTATGTGTCCGTATGCCTGTATGTCTCTGTATGTACAAATGTATGTGTCTGTATGCCTGTATGTCTTTGTACGTATGTGTCTGTATGCCTGTATGTCTCTGTATACCTGTATATATGTATGTGTCTGTATGACGGTATGTCTCTGTATGCGTGTATGTCTTTGTATGCCTGTATGTATGTATGTGTCTGTATGCCTGGATGTCTCTGTATGTATGTTTCTGTATGTCTGTCTATGTATGTATGTGTCTGTATGACGGTATGCCTCTGTATGTATGTCTATATGCCTGCATGTATGTCTCTGTCTGTGTCTGTATGTCTCTGTATGATTATTTCTGTGTTTGTATGAACCTTATTTTAAACGAGGGTGGGGGGCACCAAAATGCATCTTCGCCTGTGTAACTAAAAATCCTAGTACCGGTCCTGATCATAGTATATTTGAGATCCTGGGTCAAGACAGAGGTTTCTTAGAGAGAAGAACTGCGGACCTATGGATCATGCGATACATCAATTCATTAGAGGTGTTTGCTGTGTGTGATGACACCAAGTGGCAGCACATGTGCATCAAAGTGACTACATTAAGATGTAGTAAACCCGGTGCTTAGATTGTACCGGTCATGGTAAAAACAGCTTGCACTCTTACTAAACAGCACAACATTTTCTCTAAATTGTGCCAAAAGAGTTGCTAGCAAATGCATAGACCAAGAGCAAAAAATAAAAATAAAAAATAATGTCAAAATAGGTTGGTCTTCCACCTGTCATTCAATTATACGCCATAGACTCTGGGGAACTGAGTGACAGGGAGAGCAGAAGGGTTCTCCTGCTCTCCCAAAATAGTAAACAAGTTGCTTATGCTCTGTGGGAGGTTTGGAGATCTCCCCAAGCAGGGTAAATATAAGCAGACTGTGGGCGGAACGGAGGTGGGTGTTACAGAAGCTTAACACACAGCAATAGGTCATGTCCGGTTCAGTAGAATAATAAAAATAATATATATATTAAAGTCTGATGACGTTTCTAGCGAGGTGGGCTACGAGTTGTCGCTGCAAACCTCTTCCTGCCCTAACCATTCCCCATAGCTGACTATGCAAGATGCCTTCATCAGACAGTGAGTGATTTTATGATAAATCTGCACTCATGAGACCCCATACACGAATATAGGGCATCTAGACAGCATCAACTGGTTGAGCATGTCAGCTGACCAAGAACCATGATGGTTCCTGTAGCCTGATAGCACCAGAACGATTACAAGAGGTTGTAGTAGTTGTGGTGCTTAGAGTGGCCCTTCAAGTTGCTGACGTGGCAAAAAAGCAAAAAATAAATAAAAAATGGCCATATACTTCCCTCTCCAGTGCCTAAAACAAAACTGAAGACAACATCAAACAGGTTCTACCAGTAAGGAATAGTTAATTACATTGTACAAAAAGCAATGAGAAAAAAAAGTCAAAGGATTTAACAACAGAGTAATTTCACTGAAGAACGTGCCACTCAAAAGATTCCTGGCTTTAAGTGACTGTAAAAACACAGAGTTTATGAGTCTTTAACACCTTTAATACAGATTCATTCTGGTTTAAAAATAAAAAAAATTACTGAAACACAGGAAGCAAAACTAGTATAGAAACTCGGAACAAAATTGCAATTTTGTGTTAAAGGGAGACTATAGGCAACCAGTACATTCCACTTCAATGAAGTGGTCTGGGTGCCATGTCCCTGTTGTTTTAACCCCGTTTCCCCTGAAATAGCAGAGTTAAGCGCTCCTATTTTACTCAGACAATCTCAAAGAGGACATTTGATTGGCACAGTGCGGCGTGCAAGCACACTTGCCTCTCAATGCTTTCAATGGGAAAGCATTGGATTGGCTAAAATCAGGATTGATGATCTCATCCAAAGAGGTGGGGCCAGTCGTGGAGAGAGCACCACGGCATGGGAGAAAAAGCTAAATACATAACTTTTTTTATTTCTCACGGGTTGGGGTCCCGCAACCTAAATAGTGATTATATTTTCAACGTATAGAGATTTTGCAAATAAACTGGTGGTATTTTTAAGAATGATGCGCTCTAAGAATGCCACCAGAATGTAAAGATAATGTCTCCATGTGAGCATAATGCCCGCTTTCTGTAGCTGGAGTTACACAATAAATAAACAGGCATGTATACTACATAGGGCATTGCATAAAATCCTAGAAGGGTCCTTGGAGTCTTCCCTTGCCCAACAGTCTGTGCCAAATGGGAATATAAGTATTATGGGCTAAATTTTGTTTTGCACTGGGAGGGGAAATAAAAAGTTCAATACAACCATTATTTTACAACACTTTCACCCATAGCTCCATTCAGGAAGAAAATCAGTCTCTGAAGACATGCTATCGGTTCTATAGATGTTCTCTAGCATTAAACAAACTTGTGTTATCTACTATTGTCCCATGTGACCTTGGATCATAAGTGAATTTTTACACTCATTTTAGTCACTGACCGTAGGAATTTCTAATATTTGTTAACAAGAACTTCTGCCCATTGATCCAACATAACACAATTAATTCAATTTACAGAGCAAGGGATAAAAACTTCTAAAGTAAGTTACCATCAGATTGAATAATCAACCATTTTGTTTTGCATTTAAGCTGTGTGAGTCACAGCCAGGGGAGGTGTGGCTAGGCGTGGAAACAAAAGTGGTTTAACTCCTAAATGGCAGATAATTGAGCAGTGAGACTGCAGGGGCATGATTCATACACTAAAACTGCTTCATTAAAAGGACACTCCAGGCACCCAGACCACTTCTGCCCATTGGAGTGGTCTGGGTGCCAACTCCCACTACTCTTAACCCTGCAGGTGTAATTATTGCAGTTTTTTTTGTAAACTGCAATAATTACCTTGCAGGGTTAACTCCACCTCTAGCGGCTGTCTACTAGACAGCCACTAGAGGGCACTTCCTGGTTTCTAGCACAGAAAACCTGTGCTAGAGCGTCGCTGGACGTCCTCACGCTGTGTGAGGACCTCCAGCGTCGCTCATTTCCCCATAAGAAAGCATATTAATGCATTTTCAATGCTTTCCTATGGGGAGCGCTAATGTGCATGCGAGCATTGCCGCGCATGCGCATTAGGTCTCCCCGGCCGGTGGGCAGGATCAGTCTCGCCCACCGGCCGACGCAATCAAAGGGAGGAGCGGCGCGGAGGAAGAAGCAGCGACGTGGGACATCGTTTTCACCCCTTCAGTAGCCGGGGATTGGGGGTTGGGAGAGAGAGGGAACCTGCAGTGCCAGGAAAACGGATTGTTTTCCTGGCACTGGAGTTTCCCTTTAAGCCAACATTGTTTTGGCGACTATAGTGTCCCTTTAAATGGCACAGAGAAGGCAGGCTTTGGGATAACATTTAAACATAAAACATAATGACAAAAAAAAAAAAAAAAATGTTACAATGAAAAACAAGAGTAATGGGTTACTATAACCACCATGATCACTTCAGTAATTTGAAGTGGTCATGGTGTTCAGTTGAGGATTTAATTTAGACTAATTTTTCATAGTGCTAATAAAGTCTAATATTATTTGTATGTATATTGTCCACTTTGTATTTGTCAACTTTTACATCCTCCCATTTTTTTTATTTATTTTTTTATCTTTGCTTTCCTCTCCCCCTAAACAATGGTCCAGGTATATCAGATTTGTACATATTGTTGGTGCTTTTTTTATACCAGTTTTCAGAACAATGTTTCGTAGAGAATTCCTTTAGCTGCTCATTTATCTAGAAAAATTATGTATTTTTTTTCTCTAGAGTTTTTATTACTCGATTTCAGTAAGAAACCCTTTGCTGCTGAAGGTGTAAGTTGATCTCCGGCCGCAGTTGTTAGCAACCCAGAACAGAATCTGTTGTGCACCCGAGCACCCATTGTACAGCGCTGCGGAATTTGTTGGCGCTTGATAAATAATAATCTGTGCATAAAAGGTATTTGTTAGCAGCATGAATAGCATGATGATCAATGACACAATGTCCACCACTTCAGCTCTGCCTCGAGGACATCCCTCAACCAACAGCAAGGAGGAAGGAGGTCACAGAAGGAGGATTGAGCTGCAGGGAAAACCTGCACTCAGCACTGGGTGAAAGCGGAGTATTGTCCTTTTAGAAGTTACATTTTTAAAATGTATTTATATATTTATTTTTTTAACATGAGAAAACAGTTTTAGGGTTGTTTTTTTTACTCCAGTAAATGCTATTTCAGCTCATTCAGCTGCACTTCCACATTCTGGGTGCTCTGCCGCACCATGCGGTAATCTCACAGAGAAATTCTAAACAACACTGCAAAGTAAACCAATTCACAGACTAAATATGTAAATAAAGGCTACATCAGTAAGAATGAACACAAACTAAACCATTAGAAACTGAAATCACACAACTGTGCAAATTGATTCTGTACCCAAAAAACAACCCTCCATTAACTTATGGGTCCATAATACATAATGAAATTCCTTATCCTGGAGCTGTAGCCCTGGTAGTTTCGATTTTACATCGGCAGGACTGTTTTTTTGTTTGTTTTGTGTTTGTTTATTTTATTTTATTTTTTTAATCAGGCAAGTGATGGGGCTAAAAAACAAAACCCCAAAAACCTCCAGTTCATTGCGCTATGCAAGAGGTCTGGAAGGGATCAACACACATTGTCTACATTACATTATAGTAAGACTGCTTGTTGTGATGTATTCAATACCTAGCCATGACGGAGTTTGGGTATCTTCTGAAATGCAAAAATAAAGCTCCCATGGTTCTTGAGACATTATTTCAAACAAATGTTGCAGAGCTGATGCCAAAATGTTGACCATGGCGTAATTTTTTTGATTAAACATTTTATTTACATTTTAAACATTATAACAAAAAACAAGCAATTACAAATGATTAACATTTTTTTTTTATTACAATTTGCATGAATAAACAGAAGTGACAAAAAAAAAAAAGGTAACCTTAAAGGATCATTATAGGGTCAGGAACACAAACATGTATTCCTGACCCTATAGTGTTAAAACCACCATCTAGCTCCCCTATACCCCTCATGCCTCCATAAATAGAGTAAAAATCTTACTGTATTCAAGCTTGAAGCTGTAACTCTGCATGCTGTTAGACTCAGAAAAACAAGCAGTCTGCTGACATCATCAGAAGTGGTAGCCTGATCCAATCCCAATGCTTCCCCAGATCCGGGGCAGAGCCAGCATGATTCAAACACAGCCCTGGCCAATCAGAATCTCCTCATAGAGATGAATTGAATCACTGAATCTCTATGAGGAAAGTTCAGTGTCTGCATGCAGAGGGAGGAGATACTGAATGTTTGGATGCATTTTAGGAAGCCATGACCCAGGAAGGATCTCTAACAGCCATCTGAGGAGTGGCCAGTGAAGTTATCACTAGGCTGCAATGTAAACACTGCATTTTCTCTGAAAAGACAGTGTTTACAGCAAAAAGCCTGAAGGGAATGATTCTACTCACCAGAACAAATTGAATAAGCTGTAGTTGTTCTGGTGACTAGTGTCCCTTATTTAATCTGAGACTACTTATTTTCACAACTCTAAATTGGTGTTAAATTTTGTGACATGATTGGATTATCCAGTTTCGACTGATATAGATTTTTGTTATATTCAGAGGAAGCCCAAATTATTTTAACAAGTGCACTTGGAGAAGCGTGAATTAGACACCAGACGCCAGTTTGTTATCAAAATAAGCCTCTGTCGATTATTAGTCAGCTGGGTTTTTATACATTAAAAAGTAAGTGCTTACGTGCAAAATACTCATAGGACAGTAGTAGGAAAGGAGTGAAAAGAGTACAGATAAGACATAGGGATGAACAGCATGTACATGTAACAAATAAGTTCAGAGAAAGAGAAAGAACAGACTAATTTAGGAGAGACAGCTCAGGTGGGGGCTACCTGCTCCCGGAACTAGACATATATGGTCTTAAGTGTCGTTTTAAGCATCAAGCATTTCCTGAGTCCAAGTTAACCAATTTTAATATAGGATTTCATTATATGACACCTATAAGCTTGAGCCTTGGAATCAAGATAAATGCTATCACACTACAAATATTAGAATGTTACACCACAGCTCGCTAAACACTTTTACCAATCCTCATATCAAGGAGAATTTAATGGTGCCATTTGTGAAATCTAGAGTGCGTCACACAGCAGGTGGAAATGCAAAAGGGTACCTGTTTTGGAGAAAATAAGCTGAAGGATGAGGGGACGTCGGGTCACAATTCCTGATCCACGAGGCAGGAAATCTCTGCAAGAAATCACAGGAAAAAGCAGACATTAGGAAGTATTGTAGCGATTTGTCAGAAGCATGGTGAAAACTGGAGATTAGATAGCTATTCCATACAGTTAAACACTATATGTAACAAACAAACATGATGCATACAATTTCTTAGAGCATAGTTTCACAACCCATGGTACTTGTAAACCAAGAGGTGGCTGGTTGGCCACATTAGCATCGTCCCCCAGGAAGCGGCCGGCTGGGGGAGAATGGAGGCAGAGAGGGAGCTGTGATCTTCATGATCTTCCAGCACGCAAGTAAACTGGGCTGGAAAGGGCACAAATATTGCACAAGTCCCACTAAGGATCTCCTCCAGCTCTTCCAAAGACTGGATGGACTTAAATAAAAAAAAATATTTGTGAGTGTGCGTGAGAAAATGTGTATGTGTCTATCAGTTTGTGTCAAATCAGGGAGAGTGTGTCAATGTCCTGTGTGTAAATGTGTGTGTCAGTGTCACGGTGTGAAACTAGGCTCTAAGCAATTGTATAGATCTGTTGGCATGTTGGTGTCCTTTGTGTGCATTACATTTTCATACTTCAGATTAATAGTTCATGAACGCCTTATTACATACACAGTATTCCCATCAGGGTTTGCATGGTTGTTTGTTCAAAACGGTTTGCGTGATGCACGTGACAAAGTACCATAACGTGCAGAAGCGGAACTACAGGAGTTGCTGAGGTCACGAGTGCAAATAGTCCCTCTGTGTTCTTTCTGCCATCGGGGGGCCCAAGAGGCAAGTGTGTGTGTGTGTGTGTGTGTGTATTGGTACTTTAATTCTGTAAAATACAAGGCATGTTCATGGCCAAAAAAAAAAAAAATGATACACTGCATAAAACATTTGGTGTGTTACATCAGAATATATTCGTTTGGTTCTAGACTTCTTTACGTGTAGATTTAAAATCTGTTATTCTTCTTGTTGCAAATAAATCTTTGTTAAAGTAAAAAAATATATATATCTGCTAAGTTAGTAAACTGGCTCATAACGTTTTAAGCTGGCTCCTAGATTCAATCAAATTTGTCAAACTCTGAATGTGACTTTTTTTATATCTGGCTTGTTCTCAAATATGCGATTAACTAAATATCCATGTCTACACGTTTCCATTTGAGATTTAAAGAAACAGAAATTACTTTAGACCTGCAGTGGCACTGTGGTGGAATCTCGGTAAAAATAAATTCAGTAGGCCTGTGGTGGAATCTCGGTAAAAATAAATTTAGTAGGCCGAGATTACCACGTGGAATGTGTACGTGCATATGCTGACGTATCGATCAGTTGGTTGCACGAGGCAAGATACGATCAGTAGTGTACGGAGCATGTGCAAGAATACAGGATGTAGTATTCCCCCTCCTCCATTGTGCTGGACAAGCCATGCGGTCAAACAGGAATAAATTCTTATTTGTGTTGATTGGTTAAGAGAATGTGCGGGTGGAGCTTAATATGGGAGGAGTTATGTGCCTATATAAGGAGCCTGCACTATTGTCCGGGGCTCAGAACTTGCTGTATTTTGGTGACATTAGTCCCTCTGAGTCCCGATCGGTGATCCAATAAAGAATCTCTTCCTTCCTGAAGAAACCTGTGTCCATCTCTCTGTGCTTGGCTTCCGTCAGTTTCTCCGGTATCATTTGGTGCATTGGCCGGGAAGCTCATCGTTCAACGGTAGCTGAGAGGCAGAGGCGTGAGACGGTCTATCTTTGCCCACGTTCTCTACGGCTGCACCCCTGAACTTCTGGGTGGACCTCCCTTCGTCTCGGCGCCACTGGTCTGTTGTCCAGGAGATCATCGGCCTCTACGTGAGAAGTGCTGGGGTGTCCCCGTCGATGAGTGTGAACTCAGGTTCAGGAACGAGGAGGTAAGACAACTGCTGTTTTAGACGGCAGGACCCACTAGGGGTATACCGATTGTGCGGTAGGCCCAAAGGGGTTTGAATCTGTGTATCTGCCCCCTCTGTCGGAGGGAAGGAACGAAGGCGCACCGCTCGATCGAACGCTCTTTAGTCAGACCGTTTGATTTTGTTAGTCAGGCGGGGTCCTGGTGTAAATAGCCCTAGCCGGACACCGGTGTCTTGTCTAGACTAGCGTTCTAGGGTGTATATTACGTTCGCTAGGTCGGAGGGACCGGGAGACTAAGCGGCGCCTGTGTAAATTCGGTTCGCTAGCTCTCAACCTATCTGGGCTAAGTGGGAAGGCGTGTAAATTTGGAACCCACTAGACTTTTGATAGTGCGACTAAGAGGCGCCTGTGTAAATTCGGTTCTCTAGCTCGCTATATGTGGTGATTGGGCAGTGTGGCTAACCAAAACGGGTGTATATAGTTTTAGGTAGTCCATCAAGGTACTGGCCAATAGTTTAGTTGGGAATTGTAAATGTGTTAACGATTGTTTAGTAAAGTGTATATCTTGTTAGATAGCGCGAGCTCAGCCGTCTACCGAGAGTGTTAATAGTGTGTTGCTGTATTATAGTGCACGGTACCATAACCCTGTATATTTACTGACACTGTATATAAGTACTAATCATTGTCGTCCATTGCATGTTTAACACCATAACCACTAATAATTGTATTGTGACCTTAACTTGTGCTTTGACCTATGCTAACCGTACTGTAACCGCTATTTGTAAAAGACGATGTTACTGGGGTGCGTTATAGACGGGTAATTCATATATAGAGAATTATAGCGTGGGTGACTGTATAGTTACGCCAAAGGGCATAATATTGATTATTTAGTGACTGGTGTAACAGCTGTGTGTGTACGGGAATTCCCTGAGTGTTTATTGTGTTATTGTATACGTTTCACTTGGTAACTGTACCACGTGGTGCTGTTGCCAGAGGAAACGGGTGTGACTGTTGAATAGTACGCGTGCATAGTATTCGTTGTCAACGACGTTCCATTGATAAGTATGGGCGCGTCGCAGTCAACGATTCCGGATCCCTTAGGTTGTATGGTGAAGAATTTTAAAAAGGGATTCAAGACATGTGATTTTGGGGTTAAAATGTCTCCTGTACGTTTGGTCACTTTGTGTACTAGGGAGTGTCCTACTTTGGTTGCGGCATGGCCGCCACGTGGCAGTTTGGATCCAACTCTGGTACAGCGCTTACACGTGGCTGTATCGGGTAGGCCTGAACTTTACGGCCAGTTTCCTTATATTGATTGTTGGAGACAGGCCGTAAATGACTCGCCAAAATGGCTCCAGACATGCCACGAGGAGCAGTGTCGCCTCATGGTAGCTAGGACTTGTTTGTCCACTAGGACTGGTGTTAGGCCCATTTTGGACACGCCCCCTGAGTCCGAGATCCCTTTGCCGCCCCCTTACTTTCCGTTAAGAGGAAGTGACGCAAATGCGGGAAGTCCTGCAACCCTTCCCTCATTGTCCTCATCCACTTCCGCTTCCTCCTCCAGTACAGAATCCACCCCCTCTCGTACTAAATCTCCCCTTCCGGAATCAGAACCAACCCCCATTAAATCCGAATATCCTGATTTGGCGCCACTTCAGACTTCCGGTCAAGCTTCATCTAGCTCGACTCGAAGTGTTTTATTTACAACCTTTTCCCAAAACCAAGCTCCCACATCCCCATACCCTATTTCTCCCCGACTGGAACCTATGACTGACGCCCCTCCACGTAGCCCCATACAGACCCGACAACTGACCGGTGCCCAACAATTAAAACACTATCAGATGCCTCTTCGTCTGAATCCTGGGTCAGCCTATATCGATGCCGCAGGCCAAATGGCACATGCTGACCCGGTCTTTGTATATGTCCCGTTCACGACTACCGATCTCTTAAATTGGAAGACCCACAATTCCTCGTATACTGAGAAACCACAAGCTATGACTGATCTGTTCACCTCAATAGTACAGACACATAACCCGACATGGGCTGATTGCCAGCAGTTATTAATGACTTTGTTCAACAATGAGGAAAGGACAAGGATTAACCAAGCGGCCATTAAAGCACTAGAGGATAAAGCCCGTACTTTAAACCAAGCCAATCCATCAGCATGGGCCGCAACACATTATCCCAACACCGATCCCGATTGGAATGTAAATGGTGCTGATATGGTTCAACTCAGAGCCTATAGAGACGCTATAATTGCTGGCATGAAAGCCGGAGGAAAGAAAGCTATTAATATGTCGAAGACAGTTGAGGTGATTCAGAAAAGTGATGAAGTGCCCAGTGTCTTTTATGACCGATTATTGGAGGCATACCGCTTGTATACCCCCTTTAATCCGGAAGACGCAGATAATTCCCGAATGGTGAACTCCGCCTTTGTCAGCCAAGCTTACGGAGATATTAAGCGCAAGCTACAAAAGTTAGAAGGGTTTGCAGGTATGTCTATCACCCAACTAATGGAGGTAGCGAATAAGGTATACATGAATAGGGAAACAGAAAGTAAGAAAGAGGAAGAGCGCAAGATGCGTAGAAAGGCAGACATGCTAGCGGTAGCGATCGCAGGCGTAGATAGACGGGGCCCAGATAGAGGCGATAGTAAGTGGAATGAGGAACCTCTAAGTAGAAATCAGTGCGCATACTGTAGGGAAGAGGGGCATTGGAGAAATGAGTGTCCTCGAAGAGAACAGTGTGAGAGAGACAGACCTAGGACAGGTTATGGAAACTTTAGAGGCAGAGCGAGAGGTAGAGGAGGCCCCGGAGGGAGTAATGGTAATAGAGGGAGTAATGGGAACAGAGGAAGTGTTAGGGAAGATAGGTATATCCCAGCAGCGCAAAGGTCCCGCGATAGAGAAGGCAGGGACTTTGTAGGATTGGCTGACACGGTCATGGAGGACTATTGATGCCGACCGGGCTCCATCCCCCTTGGTCGAGCGGAGCCTATGGTCGATGTATCAATAGGGGGAAAAAGGAGTGCGTTCATGATCGACACTGGTGCTGAACATTCAGTGGTGACTAATCTAGTTGCTCCTCCATCTGGAAGGACTATTACTGTAATAGGAGCAACTGGAAGAAGTGCTGAAAAACCGGTTCTTAAAAGTCGACTCTGTACATTGGGAGGCCACGTAGTAAAACATCAATTCCTTTATATGCCTGAATGTCCAGTCCAATTGCTGGGACGTGATATGCTATCAAAATTACAAGCGCAGATTACGTTCCTACCAAATGGAACAACATCCTTAAAGTTTAATGGACCTTCAGGTATTATGACATTATCCGTACCAAAGGAAGAAGAGTGGCGACTTTATACAGCGTTGACTAGCCAAAACCCTAGGAGTGATGAGTCTTTATTCAACATACCAGGAGTTTGGGCAGAGAACAACCCACGAGGACTGGCCCGCAATATTCCACCTATTAAAATTGAACTAAAACTTGGGGTTTATCCAGTAAGCCTAAGACAATACCACATCCCGCAGAAGGCTAAGAAGAACATCCAATCTTATCTGGATAAGTTCATACGGTATGGTATCCTAAAATTCTGTACTTCCCCCTGGAACACCCCATTGCTGCCTGTTCAAAAGCCCGGTACAGATGAGTATCGACCTGTGCAGGACTTGAGAGCAGTCAATGATGCGGTTGTTAGTATACATCCAGTTGTACCCAATCCATATAACCTGCTTGCTTTAATTCCGGGCGGGGCTACTTACTTTACCGTCTTAGACCTCAAAGATGCCTTCTTTTGCCTCCGAATTGCCGCAGAAAGTCAATGTATTTTCGCTTTCCAATGGGAGAATGCTGTAACGGGCTCAAAACGCCAAATGACTTGGACAAGACTGCCCCAAGGGTTTAAAAATTCACCTACCCTATTTGGTTCAGCTCTAAGTCAAGATCTACTGGATTTCGAGTCCATCCCAGGAGAGTGTGTATTGTTACAATATGTAGATGACTTGTTGATAGCAGCAGTTACAAAAGAAATCTGTCAGCAAGCAACGCACGATCTACTACACATTCTCTGGAAGGCAGGATACAAGGTGTCTAGAAAGAAGGCTCAGTTGTGTTTGCCAACTGTCAAATATCTGGGATTCCATATCTCTGAAGGTCAAAGAATTATGGGGCCAGAGAGAAAAGAAGCTGTGTGCCAAATACCGATACCCAAGAATAGAAGACAAGTGCGAGAATTCTTGGGGGCAGCAGGCTTCTGTAGGATATGGATTCCCAGCTACGCGATACTGGCAAAACCTCTGTACGCATCTATCAAAGGTACAGAGCACGACCCCTTCTTATGGACCCAAGAACAGCAAACAGCATTTGAAGATGTGAAGAAGGCTTTGATGAGTGCCCCAGCATTAGGTCTACCTGATCACACACGACCATTCTACCTGTATGTACATGAGCAAAGAAGAATGGCTGTGGGAGTATTGACACAGTACTTGGGATCATGGCAAAGACCTGTTGCCTACATGTCTAAGCAACTGGATGCAGTGGCCAGCGGACTTCCACCTTGTCTAAGAGCCATAGCTGCAGCCGCCCTGCTAGTAGCTGAAGCCGATAAACTCACTCTAGGTCAAGAACTTTATGTACGAGTCCCACATGCAGTACAGACGTTGTTGGATTACAAAGGAAATCATTGGTTTAGTAACAGCCGTATGACCAAGTATCAAGCAATGTTGTGTGAAAACCCAAGAGTGCATTTAGAGACTGTAAATACCTTAAATCCAGCTACCCTTTTGCCACAACCTACTGAAAGTCAACATGATTGTTTGGAAGTAATGGATGAAGTATTCTCAAGTAGACCAGATCGTGATTTTCCCATCCAGAACCCCGATGTTCAATATTATACCGACGGCAGTAGTTATGTGAAAGAAGGGATCCGCTATGCAGGATATGCAGTAACAACAATAGACAAGGTGATAGAAGCTCGGCCACTGGCGAAAGGAACATCAGCACAAAAGGCAGAATTGATAGCACTGACACGAGCGTTACAATTGGCTGAAGGTTTAAGAGTGAACATCTACACGGACTCCAAGTATGCGTTTTTAACCACTCATGCCCACGGAGCTTTGTATAAAGAAAGAGGACTACTGAATTCAGAAGGCAAAGAAATCAAGTACGCAGCTGAAATCCTACAACTATTGGAAGCAGTGTGGGAGCCGAAAGAAGTCGGTATCATACATTGTCGAGCGCATCTGAGAGGAGATGGTGATGTAACCAAAGGAAATCGGATGGCAGATAGTGCAGCTAAGCGTGCTGCTGAATCAGGAAGACAGGAATATGTGGGGCATATAGCTGCTCTTATACCAACTCCACTGTCCCAATGGACTCCAGTTTATACAGCTCAATAAGAGGAGTGGTTAAAGACTGAACAAGGAAAGTATTTGGAGAACAAGTGGTATCAGCTAGAAGATGGAAGGATAGTCATACCAGCATCACTAGCGGTAGAAATTGTCCAAAATTATCACAACGGGACACATTCTGGGAGAGACAGCACAGAAGAATCTCTCAGAAAACATTTCTACATACCAAGATTGTCCAACTTGACTCAGGCCATTGTACGAAGATGTGTAACGTGTGCTAAAAATAATGCAAGACAAGGACCAGTAAAGCCACCAGGAGTCCAGTTTATGGGGGGACTCCCCATGTCCGATTTACAAATTGACTTTACAGTGATGCCTAAATCGGGTGGACATCGTTACCTGTTGGTAATTGTGTGCACCTATTCAGGCTGGGTAGAAGCATGTCCTACTCGTACAGAGAAAGCAGGAGAAGTTGTGAGATTCCTGCTACGAGAAATAATACCCCGATATGGACTACCCTGTTCTATAGGATCGGACAATGGTCCAGCTTTTGTTCATCAGTGCCTACAACAACTGACTCATATGCTTGGTATACAGTGGAGGCTTCATACGGCATATAGACCCCAGAGTTCTGGTAAGGTAGAGAGAATGAATAGAACTATTAAGAATCAGTTGGCTAAAATGTGTCAGGAAACCCAACTTAAGTGGAACGTTCTCTTACCCATAGCTTTATTGCGAATCCGCAGTACCCCTACCAGAAGGATGGGCCTCTCTCCTTTTGAAATCATGTATGGGCGACCACCTCCCGTACTTGGTAACTTAAGGGGGGACTTGAGTCAGTTGGGAGAAGGAATTACCCGGCAGCAGGTTGTAGAGTTGGGTAAGACTATGGAGGAGGTACAGAAATGGGTACAAGATAGATTACCTGTGAATATTTATCCCCCAGTTCATAGTTATCATCCAGGAGATCAAGTGTGGATTAAAGAGTGGAATAATGTACCGTTAGGGCCCAAGTGGAGAGGTCCTTATGTTGTTCTTTTGTCTACCCCTACAGCGATAAAAGTAGCCGAAGTGACTCCGTGGATACATCACTCCAGGGTTAAACCAGCAGCAGTCGATTCTTGGCAAGTTACAGCAGATCCAGAGAATCCCTGCAAGATCCGGTTAAAACGCACTACTCAGTCGGAGTAACGAGGAACTTTTGTGGATTACAAATTTTGTTGTTACAGGGATTTGGTGAAGTGAGTGTTTTAGACGGCCATAATAAAGCCTGTCCACTCACCGACATATAGTGTATAAGCCAGGGAAAGTCTCGAAGGGACTCCTGTGAAGACGAGCAGAACTCCATTCCCTGCAGCCCTTACATCCTGGAAGCTGAGGTGCCTTCGCACGGACGAAGACTGAGGATGACGGCGAAAGATGTGTTGATGATAGTGTTTATTTATGTGTATTTTTATATTCAGGAAGGTAGAGGTACCGACACTCCTAGCTGTGAGGTATGCATTAAGACTACAAGAACAGGTAACCATATTTCCCAAAACCTAATTTGGCATTCACAATACGAGTGTAAAGGAGATGTATCGAGATGTAGATACCTAAATATAGACTATAGTGTGTGCCATTTAGGAGTAGGAGAACCTAAGTGCTTCAGTCCAGAGTATCAACCCCGTACAGTTTGGTTGACTCTCAGGAATGGAGATCCTCAGGGGACCCTAATTAATAAGACAGTGTTAGAATCCGTACATTCTTCAGGTGTTCTGCTATTTGATGCGTGTAAAGCAATATCAAGTGGTAGAAAGCCGTGGAATGTATGTGGGGATCTTAGATGGGAGAGGACGTATGGATCTAACGATAAATATATTTGTCCCAGTAGTAAAAATAAATATGTGAGTCCTAGATGCCCAAATAAAGACTATAACTTTTGCCCATATTGGTCTTGTGTGGGGTGGGCAACTTGGGGACAGACAGTAGACAAAGACATGATAGTGACTAAGTTGCCTACCAGCCCATATTGTAGGTCTATGGAATGCAATCCCATCCATATACTTATAAATAACCCCGATAAGTTCTTAGACAAATATGGTAATTTATTTGGGTTTCAAATATACGGGACGGGTTTAGATCCTGGGACAGTATTGTTTATAGGGATAGAGACTGATACGGTATCCTCCCAAACTCATCAAGTATATCATTCCTTTTATGAAGAGATGAGTATAGATAATAAGATCCCCCATAATGCTAAAAACCTGTTCATCGATTTAGCTGAAAGTATTGCCGGTAGTCTTAATGTTACCAACTGCTATGTGTGTGGAGGTACTAACATGGGAGACCAATGGCCTTGGGAAGCAAAGGAGGTAATGTCCGGTTCTGAGGCAGTTGACCAACTAATATCTACACAAGCCGATTATCATATGAGTGTTAGAGGTAAATCTGAGTGGAGATTAAAGACCTCCATCATAGGTTATGTTTGCATAGCAAGGAAAGGAATAATGTATAATACTTCTGTAGGAGAATTAACTTGTCTAGGGCAAAAAGCTTATGATGATGATACAAAGAATACAACTTGGTGGTCGGCTTCAAATGTCTCAGAACCATCTTACCCGTTTGCTAGATACGCCAATTTAAAGGATGTGTGGTTTGATTTATCCATCACATCTACCTGGAGAGCCCCAGCAAATTTGTACTGGATCTGTGGTAAGAAAGCCTATTCGGAGTTGCCACAGGACTGGGAAGGGGCATGTGTGTTGGGTATGCTCAAACCATCCTTCTTCTTGTTACCTATTGAAACAGGTGAGACTTTAGGTGTTAAAGTGTATGATGTGAATCATAGGAAGAAAAGGGGACCCATAGAGATAGGCGCCTGGGAAGATGATGAATGGCCTCCCCAGCGTATCATAGATTATTATGGGCCAGCCACGTGGGCAGAAGATGGTACCTTTGGTTATAGAACCCCTATTTATATTCTCAACCGTATTATAAGATTACAGGCGGTGGTTGAGATTATTACTAACGAAACATCACAAGCGCTCAATCTTCTAGCGAAGCATAATACCAGGATGAGGACAGCAGTCTACCAAAATAGATTTGCCTTGGATTACCTTTTGGCAGTAGAGGGAGGTGTATGTGGGAAGTTTAACCTGAGCAATTGCTGTCTTCAAATAGATGACGAAGGGCAAGCAATAGCTGAGCTTACTAGCCATATGGTTAAACTAGCGCATGTGCCTACTCAGGTATGGAAAGGGTATAATCCAAGCAGTTGGTTTGGTAGCTGGTATGAGTGGTTTGGAGGGCTTAAGGCAGTGGTAGGTGGAGTCCTACTGATTTTAATGTTGTGTCTACTCCTGCCGTGTCTTATACCTTTAGTAGTTAGGTCTGTGCAAAGCCTGATAGAAAATATAGCAGAGAGGAAGGCTGCTGCACAGATAATGGCAATTTATAAGTATAAGGCTCTAGATCAGGGAGAACCAATGCTGGAAGATGAGTGTTGAAGATTCACATCATAAGTTAAGTCTGGTCTGGTTCAAGGTAACTTGCGGTGTATGCAAACTAAGGTTAAGTGATGCCTCAAGTAATTGTGAAATATCAAGAGGCATCAAAGGGGGGAATGTGGTGGAATCTCGGTAAAAATAAATTTAGTAGGCCGAGATCACCACGTGGCATGTGTACGTGCATATGCTGACGTATCGATCAGTTGGTTGCACGAGGCAAGATACGATCAGTAGTGTACGGAGCATGTGCAAGAATACAGGATGTAGTATTCCCCCTCCTCCATTGTGCTGGACAAGCCATGCGGTCAAGCAGGAAGTTAATTCTTATTTGTATTGATTGGTCAAGAGAATGTGCGGGTGGAGCTTAATATGGGAGGAGTTATGTGCCTATATAAGGAGCCTGCACTATTGTCCGGGGCTCAGAACTTGCAGTATTTTGGTGACATTAGTCCCTCTGAGTCCCGATCGGTGATCCAATAAAGAATCTCTTCCTTCCTGAAGAAACCTGTGTCCATCTCTCTGTGCTTTGCTTCCGTCAGTTTCTCCGGTATCAGCACTTCTCCGTAAAAGGTCGAGAGACACTGGTTTGAGGACCAGAGAATATGAATTTTAGTCCTAGAACTCCTGTTAATAGTTTGTTTCTTATTTGCCTTCGATATGTTGATGCTATGTAAATGCCTGTAATAATATTTATTCCAACAGCAACCAATATTAGGACAGTTCGCCTGTCCATCGGTCCCCACTGCACCATCAGCACCTTCACAGCAGTGAGTCCCAGTGTGTGACCGCTGGTCTCATCTTTGTGCCTACTGCAGGTTAGTTTGGTGCTACTGTCATTTTAAGAGAGAATAAAAGACAGGGGAGTGTCCATGCATCATTTACATGCACACAAAACCAATCTGATAATATTACTATCCACAGGTTGCAGGAGGGAGTCATCAAGGCACTGGCTGCAAACACTGCACATAATGAATTATCAGACTCTGACCTGTTTATCAGAATCAAGGTTAACACACAATCATAAATGCAGAGTCATTGTGGCATGTGCTCTGTCGGGATTGTCGGTATTGTTAGTCTGGGCACATGATCAATAGGAAGTAGATACACACACACACACAGGAAACACATTGTGTCTTCCTGGATGGAGCGCTCAATATTAACCCTGAAGCCCACCTAGTCAGAACGGACTTGTTTAACCAGTTATCGCAAATAAAAAAAATAAAAAGTTTCACTGCAAATTAGACTGTACAGAGATTTACAGTCTGTATATTATATACAGTGGTAGCTCGGTATACAAACGGTTAACATAATTTTTGGTTTACAGATGAAAATCCATTGAAAACAATGCCTCAGTTTAGGAATTTTTTTTCACAATACAAAGCAAGTTTCCCCAGGTTGCATTGTGTCTGGGAGGTTTATAGCACCGCCCCCTGCATGCTGGAGTCTGTGGGTAGCACATGGCGTTCAATGTGGAGGTATTGAAGCGGTTTTTGCATAGAGTTTTGGAGCCATTCTGGAAATTTTTGGGCCCATAACTCAAGTGGTGGAAAGGTAGGGAGCTGAGCTTCGTCGTTTGCATGCCTTTTACTGTGTGTTATGCATTGTGGGTTGGTTTCCATGCCAGCTCATTTAGACTTTTTTCTGACCTCCGGAACAGATTAATTGGTTTTGAATGCATTCGTATGGGAAGCCATTTCGGTTTACAAAATTTTCGTAAACAAAACGTCGCGGAGAACGCATTAAATTCGTAAACCGAGGTACCACTGTTTATCTTTCTCAACATGGCTTTAGCTCACAGCAAACCGCGCCTGATTTTACGTCAACATTTCTGATCTATTCTGGAAACAAAAAGTACAATCCACACATACAACAGATATACAGTGTGTTTCTGTCCAAAGAAGAAGCTGCAAGTTTTGTGGCTGCAATCCCACAATGCACAGTGTAGATTCGCAGATTAGCCATCATGTGATGTCACGCTTTGTACTGCAGTACGCTGCTGCATCAAGCACAGCCCAAAACCAAACCAATATCTAAAGCAGGGCTGTCCAACCTGCGGCCCCCCAGATGTTGCTTAACTACAAATCCCATGATTCCCTGGCTGTTTCATTGAAAGAATCATGGGAGTTGTAGTTCAGCAACATCTGGGGGGCCGCAGGTTGGATAGCCCTGATCTAAAGTAATAATACCGCATTCAAAGGAGTCATTCAATGTGTTATACTAGCTTTAAAGATACAGATAGATGAAAATGAATGGTTATCTAGTTAGAAGATTAACAAACATATGCACTTGCTGTCGTTGATTGAACCCCATTTTAAATTGATTAACCTATGGTACATGACCCCAACAAGAATTATCTAAATTCTCCCCTGGATTTGACGTAAAATGTTGGAAAGGTTGATTGGAAAATGGAAGTTATGCACGAATGTAGTGGTCCTGTAAAAAAGTGTCAGTTATCTGGTGATGGGCTCAAAACATCATATCCAGATTATGTGAAGTCAATTTTCCCAAAAACCCTGTATCAATGTTACTACCATTACACTGGCCTAAATTAAAGAATAGAGATACATTTTTGATAACCTAAGGTTTGATTTCCGCGAAAAGAATGGTGGCAAGAAACTGGAAGGGAGAGCATGATTTTACTTTTATCCAATTAAAGCAGCACTGTCATGGCCGAATCCAGTTATTGCCAACTCCACTACATCTAATTATACCACCATGGGGCCATTTATTGGGGGGGAGGTGTTTTTTACTTGGTATTAGCAAAGTTGGCTGAAAGACCAATCTTGGTCTTTAAGCCTTTTGGTAGATAGCTCCCTAATTCACACGGTATCAGGGAGCTATCTACTAAGCGGCTGCAAGATGCAGCCGCGATCAGATCGGAATTTCATTCATTCAAATGAAGTTTCCAACTGAACAAAGTCCTGAATTTCATCCTAACACAAAAGGACGAACTGCTCTCATTCTATCAGGGCGAAATTCGGTAGTAGGTAGTCCCTACTTTGTCTTATGTTTTAAAGAAAACTAGAGCAGACAGGAAGAAATGAATAACAGATCCTGAGAGAGGGAGAGAAGATGAATTGATTAGGTAAGTTCGTCATGACAGTGCCGGCAAGAAAGGCAAGTTCGGCATGACAGTGCCGCTTTCACCAAATATCCGGACAAATCGTCTAGGCAATGGGACAAATGGGAAAAGGACTTGAGCAATATGCCTAGTAATATGTATGAGAGGCCCGTCCCGAAGTGACTAGGTGAATGCACGCCACCCAATAAGCCAGGGCAGAGACAACCCCTGAAAATGGTGACCGACGAGAAAGGCACACACAGCCAACAAAGCCACACACCTATGCTTACCTGATAGCACTGGAACCCACGACTTCATGAGACCCACGTATCTCCCATATGGCGATATCTGAAGCCCAAAAAGTCGTGATGAACGCATTATCTCTGTCGAAATCAGCATACTGCTTATAGTCTAACGTTCTACAAGTCAAAACCTAGCAGCTTACCTGATTAACTGCGCTTATTGTAAGCAAATAAACTAAAACAACCGTATACACACTGTTGACTAACCTATTGATGTTAGGACCTGCGAGTCCGACTTACGATATTTTGACTTTTTGCATTCAATAAACAGCTTTGAGAACCAAACATGTATGAGAGGCAAATAATGAGGGACAATTCTTCAATTGTCATGTAATATGTAACATACATTCTGTCAAAAAACCTTCATTAAGATCTTTTTAGTGTCAGAACGTTCTTCATTGCACTTAGGAAGTCAGTGTGGTTACAGTAACCAACTTATTGTGTTCAATTACCTGTGACCAGATTAACAGGATGTAACTGTTCCAATCATTTAGCATTTGGACCCCCACGGGGTTAAGAATCAGCACGCCAGTAGTATCAATTATATATATTCCTACAAACTAAAATAACCTGTGTGGGTTTGTGCACAGCCCCACGTCCATCAGAATGAAATGAAAAAATAAGTAAGTCCTTTTATTTGCTCGAATCTTAATATCTAAGGCGAAGGTTCCTCAATACAACTTTAGGGAGTTATGGGAATGTAATTTATGCAGCAATTCCAAAACATTCAGCTAATTGATCAAATTAGATATCATCGTCTGCAGTGAATTAAAACTAAATAAGAATATATACAAAGTGATTTCCTGTCATTTATGGACCCAATGTGCAATGTTGTTAAATATATTAACGCGCTATGAGAAATGCAAAAACATACAACAAACAAAAAAGCCCCTACACAGAAAATTCAGATTCCAAGGATCTCTACTTAACAGTAGACGGTCACTGCCAGACAGGATCAGGTGGAAGGAAGCTGTGAAGGTTGCTGCTGACCAAAGTGTATATAAGAGATTCTAAAGCCCAGCATCAGTCGGCCTTATGAGGAAAGGGCCTTTGTGTAGCACATCCCTGTCACTACAGGGAGCCTCCAGGAAGGACCCAGAAACGAACTAGGCCTACACCACTGCCCCCTGATTGAAATAAGAAAATCCTAAAACCACAGTGTATGGAGGGGGATTAATCCCCAAACAGCACCTTGTGGTCAGGTGACAAGTCACAAAATGTAGGCTAAGGTAGCAAAATCCCAAGAGCCTTCTTATGTTAAATATTTAAAACTAAAGATTTTTAAGACCGTTGTCAACTCATCACAATTCACCACTCCAACACACGGCCATTTTTAACCTGTGCATTGCAGTACCAAAGAGTAACATACTGACAAGGGTAAGTAAAGAGATACCATGGTTTATCTATCGTCACTAGTCACTTCTGTCACGTGATCCCAGCTATATCAGTATACAGCACAGGACTGTTCTTATAACTTTAGGTTAATTGTGTTCAAAAAGATGAACCTCAACACAATGAACAAGAATCCCCGTAGTCCAGTGATAGAATTTGTTTTCTTTTGGTTAACCCTTCGTACAGCCTAGCAAAGACAGCAAAAATATTACAATAAGTACATAAAATATTAATATAGTCCCCAAAGGCAAATATGGCGGGCACCAAGGAATCCTGGCATCATAACCACTACAGAATGCTGTAGTCATTATGGTGCTTAAAGTGTTCCTGACAAAATTCTAGGATAAGAATTCACGTGAGGCGTTAAAACCTCCTGAATGCCTTCTTAAAAGGGATACTCTCTACCATTTAGGAGTTAAAGGACCACTATAGGCACCCAGACTACTTCAGCTCAATGAAGTGGTCTGGGTGCCAGGTCCATCTAGGGTTAACCCTGCAGCTGTAAACATAGCAGTTTCAGAGAAACTGCTATGTTTACATTAGGGTTAATCCAGCCTCTAGTGGTTGTCTCATTGACAGCCGCTCGAGGCTCTTCCGCGCTTCTCACTGTGAAAATCAGTGAGAAGACGCCAGCGTCCATAGGAAAGCACGGAGAAATGATTTTCTATGGACTGACTGAATGCGCGCGCGGCTCTTGCCGCGCATGCGCATTCAGCGGATGACGCTGGAAGAGGGAGGAGAGCCCGGCGCTGGAGAAAGGTAAGAATTTATCCCCTTCCTCCCCCTTCAGCCCGGCGGGAGGGGGACCCAAACACCCTATAGAGCCAGGAAAACAAGTTTGTTTTCCTGGCACTATAGTGGTCCTTTAAATCACTTTTGCTTATTTATTCAACCCTAGCCACACCTGTCTTGGTTGTGACTCAAACAGCCCTCATGAAAAAATGGTTTTATTTTCAATGTGCTTTTACAGTGCAGTGTGTTTACTTTAGAAGTGTTTATCCTCCTACTGTTAATTGAACTTTGATCATGAAGCTCTAGTAGGCTATTAGTAGATCAGCAGATAAGAAATTGTAAGTCATACACACTGTGCAATGACAGAAGCAAAAATATTAGACTTTTCTTTTAGAAAGTATGTAGGGAGGCTGTGGGAGCCAGGAGAGATGTGTCTTGTTCTGGATGCCAAGTCCCACTCTGTTGCAGTTTTACAGGAATGGCAAGGTTTTCCCTGCAGGGTTAACAGGTTTTAGTGGCTGTCAGGAAGACAGCCACTAGAAGCCCTTCCATGGGTATAACCAACTTAAACTCTGGTATAGCTCATATTACTCTATAAGAGAATTTGATTGGTGCAACATGACGTTTTTACTGCGCTTGCAAACTAACCCCCCCAACGCTTCATCACTGATGATCTTAGCTAAAGAGGTGGAGCGGCAGAGAGGAGAGCAGCGTGTCGAAGGATGGAAAGTAAAACCTAACTTCTGGAATAAAAGGGAATCATGACATGTCACACATGTCATGTGTCCTTAAGGGGTTAAACTCCTGCAATAGGAGATGGACACCTAGCCAGGTATTCCCAACGCTATAGTGTTCCTTTAACTCCTAAATAGCAGGAAATTGAACAGTGAGACTGCAGACTATGCACTAAAACCACTTAATTCATTTAAAGTTGTTTTGGTCTTATGTCCCCTTTAACAGCTGGGAGGTATTACTAAGAGTATTTACAAAAATTTCAATTTCTCTTGAATTCTTTAACCCCTTAAGGACCAAACTTCTGGAATAAAAGGGAATCATGACGTGTCACACACGTCATGTGTCCTTAAGGGGTTAAAGGAAATTGTCAATAGGAAGTATCAAGTCATTCCAGTGAGCAATACAAAGGGGCATAAGAAAACTGCCAGAATACTAGGTGCAGCACATAAATACCAAATGTATATAAAACCAAATAAAAACTTAGTAGAGACAGCATTCATCTTTTACAGTAAAACGCTATAAGCCCAAAAAAATTAAATAAACAAGGATCACTTTTAGCAAATAAGCCAGAGGCAGCACGCAGTTAAACCTAAAGCACTTCAGCAATCTGAATGGCTTCAGGGGACCGGAGTGTTCCTTTTTAAAATCGTCTCTAAACAGAGAAGTCTGTGTTTTCCTTTGTAGGGTATCCTACTTAGTTCAGGTCAACCTGGCTGCCCCTTTTAGAGCCAAAATCCTACGTTTAGATTAAATATTAATGTGCAAGTAATCCAAAGTGGTTTGAGGGTACTTTATGATAGATACCCAAGCAGAAATGTTTATAGTGATAAATGTCCATGAACGGGTGTAACCTGTGAATGCACAACTTATCTACACTGCAAGGGAAGGGAGTTTAGCAAACAGATAAATGTTTAGTCTGTTCCAGACAGAGTAAAAAGTAACTGACATTAAACTGACAAAGGGCTTGGAATGTTTTACACTTTGCAGATTAAAAGCTTTTCTGTGTTTGACAAGGTTTTCCTTCCTGAAGGTACAAAACAAATACAAGGTAGAGTGAAAGTGTTAAGTACTGGTTGGAACAGCAATTAGTCAAAAGAAATGTGAGGTTATGTAGAGAGAAATAAAATAAAAATACACACACAAACAAACAATTTAATCGCAGTGTCTGGAGCATCAAGGGGTGACAGTCTGCAAATTCCAATTTTCTTACTACTCACACTAATACATGTTTTAGGAACATACATTAGGGTTAGGGAGTCAAAGATGGGATCGATCGGTTGAGTAAGAACTACCCGCAGGATTTCAGAGGGTCTCACGCAGTCTAGTTTGCACTGTGAGAGCTCAAAGGACCACTATAGGCACCCAGACCACTTCAGCTTAATGAAGTGGTCTGGGTGCTTGGTCCAGCTAGGTTTAACCCTTTTTGCTGTAAACATAGCAGTTTCAGAGAAACTGCTATGTTTACCTATGGGTTAATCTAGCCTCTAGTGGCCGTCTCATTGACAGCCGCTAGAAGCGCTTCCGCGCTTCTCACTGTGATTTTCACAGTGAGAAGACGCTTGCGTCCATAGGAAAGCATTGAGAATGCTTTCCTATGGACTGGCTGAATGCGCGCCTCTTGCCCCCCCTCTTGCCGCACATGCGCATTCAGCCGATGACGGAAGAGGAGGGTGGAGAGTCCCAGCAGCGGGGGAGCCCGGCGCTGGAAAAAAGGTAAGCGATTAACCCCTTCCTCCCCCTTCAGCGCCACGGGAGTGGGACCCTGAGGGTGGGGGCACCCTCAGGGCACTATAGTGCCAGGAAAACAGGTACTACAGTGGTCCTTTAAATGGTATTACCAATTCCAGAGAGCAAAGAACCACATTTTAAAAAGGAAGTGCCACTTCTACCAACCCAGTAAACACTATTACAGTATCACGGGATTGGGGTGAATGGGCTCAGTATGCAGATATTTAAAGAAAATACAGTCACTTAAAGGGAAAATATAGTGCTAGGTAAACAAACTTGTCCTACAATGCCACTCTCCCTCATGTGCCCCCCTCCCCCACTACATGATCCCGGGCTTGAGGTCCCTTGGTGGTGAGTCAGGCTCCGTCTGTGGGGACCCAATGTGCATGCACGGCCAGTGCTGCGCTCGAATTAGGACTATTCCATATGAAAGCATAGCCTGAGGACATTCAGCATCAGTTATGTGACCAAATGTCACGCCCAACTATCCAGAAGTGCCTCATGTGGCTGTCCTGGTAGACAGGTCGAGTTAAACCTGCAAGGTAATTACTGCAGTTTATCAATAACTTCATAAATTACAATTGCAGGATTTAGGGGACTGGAACAGTGCACCTAGACCACTTGAATGAGCTGAAGTAGTCTTGGTGACTAGTGTCCTTTTAACCCCTTAAGGACCAAACTTCTGGAATAAAAGGGAATCATGACATGTTCTTAAGGGGTTAAAGTCTTTTTGTGATTAAATAAATGGCATAAACTGGAAAATTAAAGCAGCAACAAATGGAATAGGACCAGGACCATCAAAAAGTTCTAAAAAGCTATCTAGACAGGATAAGCAAAGAAAACTATAACGTTTTAGGTTGGTAAACAAAAGTTTACTATTAGGTCCAACTCTGGTCCAGGGTGGCAGGGTTAGCCAAAGCAAGTCCAGGCTAACTGAGATTAACAAATGTAAATCCAAGCTGGTAAGGGTTAGCAAGGGCAAAGCCATGCTGTTAACAGTTAATAAAGGCAAATCCAGGCAGGTTAACACAGGCAAAAAAGGCTTGTGATCCCTAGGGAGTCCACAAAACAATCGGGCACAGAACCTATGGTGGTCAGTGCTTAAATAGTAGAGAGGGAATGGAAGCTATATAAATACCAATAATAATTTTGATTACATTTCACAGTTTAATACAACCTTTAATGTTGACGGAGAGTTCCTTGTTGTTATATGGGTCTGAAATGTCCCCAGATCTCTTTAGAAGGTCTCTTACAAAGCAAAAACTGTTTTGTCTAGGAACAATGACAGCATATAACACTCGTGTGTTGGGCCCACAGTGTCTAAAATTATGGAACAGAATTTTTAGCTTACTTGGAAAAAGAAACCGAAAAGTGCAGGAACAATGCCCCCCCCCCCCCCCCCCCCCCCCAAAAAAAACTCCTTCCAGCAGAGTACTGCAGTTAAAGGGACACTATAGTCAACTTTAGCTTTAAATTTTGTGTATAGATCATGCCTCTGAAGTCTCACGGCTCAATTCTCTGCCGTGTAGGAGTTAAATCACTTTAGTTTCTGTCCACGCTGCCCTAGCCACAGCTCTCCTTGCTGTGACTGACACAGCCTGAATGAAAACAAAATGGTTTCATGATCTCATCAGATGGTAACTTACTTTAGAAATGTGTATATCCTGCTCTGTAAGTTGAACTTTAATCACACACAATAGTCTCCTATTAGGTCTAGCAAGCTAATAACAGACTAGTAAATAAGTCATAAATTAAACTGTGCAATAAAGGAATTGTAAACATTAGATCTCACGTTACAGGAAGTGTTTAGGTTACTTGAATGTAACTAGGACTACATAAAAGAAAGATTTAACTCCTAAATGGCAGAGAATTTAGCAGTGAGACTGCAGAGTATGCTCTGTACATCAAAATTGCCCCATTAAGCTCAAAGTTGTTTTGGTGACTAGAGATTCCCTTTAAGACTACAGCTAGGATAGAACTCTTTTTAAACATATATATTTTTGAAGGTATACGGGAAATGCACAAAGTAAACCACACATTTAGATTACTAGTATATAGAGATGAGAGAGAGAGATTCATCATGTCAAAACATTTTACTATTACTGTAGCAGTCAGCTTTCTCCTATAGGAAGAGTGTCACTTAAAACAAGTAAAAGCACAGGATAACATAACCTGTACATAAGGATTATGGGAACAATATGTTAATTTGCAAGTAAAGTCAATTGTGAGAGCCGAGCTTAGTTTTATTAATTGAAACATTAAAAAATGTAAATGGAAAAATGGAAAGCCGTGGTAATGAATTTCAATTGTTGCAGATTTCAATTGTGCAGCCTGTAGGTCATTCAAGGACACACACAGCACGTGCCTTGAGCGGAGACAGCAGTTTTTACATTAACAGTTAGTGATCTTAAAATGCACTGTATTATAATAATTAAAAAATGGACCTTGTACTGCTTTCTATGGAGTAATCTATTTATACATTACAAAGGCAGGGCTCAAAATTCCCACTTACACTCTAACCATGGGCAAGTGAAAAGTCAGCCCTGGTCACCCTTTGTGAGTGTGCTATAACAGTGATAGGCAACCTTTGACACTCCCAATGTTGTGGACTTTGCCAGCATTATGGCAGTAAGGGCATAATAGCAAAAGTAGTCCTCAATATCTGGAGTGCCAAAAGTTGCCTACCCTGATCCTACAGGCTTGCAGTGTCAAGTCACTTTTACTTACTTTTAACCTGTTTAGTAGTGTAGGATTTGAAATTTTGAGTCCTGATGTCGCCAGATTGCTGGTAAATGTACAATTTAAATGCCGTACCATTTTTCAGTTTTTTCCTATTTCTGGACAGTTTATCAGTATGGCGGAGGTTGCCTTGCCCCCCCAAAAAGACACCTAGCATCCCACAGACCCTAGTACAGGTGTAGGCAACCTTTGGCATTCCAGATCTTGTGGACTAAACTTGCTTTAAGGCTTTGCCAGCATTATGGTTGTAAGAGCATGATGGGAGATGTAGTCCACATCAGGAGTGCTGCATGATTCCTACTCTTTCCCTAGTATGTGGGTTAAGTATTGTGAAATGACAAGTAATTTAAAGGATCACTATAGGGTCAGGAACACAAACATGTATTCCTGACCCTATAGTGTTAAAACCACCATCTAGCCCCCCCAGGGCCACTCATGCCTCCATAAATATAGCAACATGTTACTGTATTCAAGCCAGAAGCTGTTACTCTGCATGCAGTTTGCCTCAAAAAAACAAGCAGTCTGCTGACATCAGAAGTGGTGGCCCGAGCCAATCACAATACTTCCCCATAGGATTGTCTGAGACTGACAAGGAGGCAGATCAGGGGCAGAGCCAGCACAATTCAAACACAGCCCTGGCCAATCAGCATCTCCTCATAGAGATGAATTTAATCAATGAATCTCTATGAGGAAAGTTCAGTGTCTGCATGCAGAGGGAGGAGACACGGAATGTTTGGATGCATTTTAGGAAGCCATGGCCCAGGAAGGATCTCTAACAGCCATCTGAGGAGTGGCCAGTGAAGTTATCACTAGGCTGCAATGTAAACACTGCATTTTCTCCGAAAAGACAGTGTCTACAGCAAAAAGCCTGAAGGTAATGATTCTGCTCACCAGAACAAATGCAATAAGCTGTAGTTGTTCTGGTGACTATAGTGTCCCTTTAATATTTAATTTGAGTAGAGCAGCATGAAATGAAAACACCATTGTTAACATACACTGTATTCTGTTGTAACCTCTGGTAGCCTTGATTGTAAAGGTGGTATTATAATGGTACAAGCAGGGGATCCAGGCAGTGTGCATGTTCTAGACTGAATTTACTGCAAGGTTGAATGAACAGGCAACGGTGTCCAAACAATATAGTGGCATTGAAGAGAGACACGTGGTTGTGCTGTTAGTTTTTCCAGGTCCATTGCTTCCGAAATCAGCCGTTTGACCTTTAATGGGGAAGCGAGGAGGGGCTGATTCCAGTATTTGACTAAGGTTTTTCTGGACATTAAACTGGCTCTAGCAATCTATTTGGGAGTTCACACGTTTTAATGTATTGCTATATTTTAGAATGAACACACGTCAAACTTTACAACAAGAAATCTGAATGTGTTTTAAATCTGCCTCACATCTTGGCAGAAAAGCACATCATCACTTTTTAAATGATCACTCCAAAAACTCTACTAAAAAGACACGACAACAGAAATAATTGTGCTTCAACAAACACGCAAACCATGACATTCTCTTGCCAATACTGAACACATTCCGTTAACAGTCACAGAATAGAAAGACAATGTGTTTTGTTCCTTGAGAATGTTCAGATTTTCACAGTAATTTATGGGAAATTTTGATGAGTTCAGCATTTGCATGAAGTAAAATTGTTCTTGTGACCAAGCCGAAAAATCAGACTACGGATTTACCAGTTATTGACATGAAAATACAGATAATTCCATATGTTTATAGATGGAACGTATGTCAGATGAATGGAGGAACCACAATGGAAAACAGACGAAAGCAGGAATTGTTCTCATTTATTCCTTCTCACATGTGTTAGGATTCTTACTAAACTTCCACCTTTTTTGCGTGAATTATATGCATTTTATATGTATTAGTGATCAAGTCATTGTACAACACAAGTACTGTTTAAATGTAGTCTGTTCTTTCAACATACGCAACGGTCCGAGCAAACTTCCTCATATACTTTATTTAGTACCAACCCATTTTATAAATAAAGGCCAGTAGGCAGTAAGCTTTTTAAGGAGCTGGAGTTCATGGGATATGTAGTTTAACAGTTAATTCACTGCAAAGTTGAAAATGGAACCGGATCTTGGCTCCTATCAGCATCTGGATAGCTCCATTCATGGGTTTGTATAAATGAAATCTTAGGCATGACTGTCTCCTTCACAGGAATCTAAAAAGGAGGATTGTCAATGAGGTAAGTGCTATATAAATAAAATATACTCAACCTGTACCTCCCTCTACCGTAATGTAACCTATACAGTGGTATACAAATAAAATATGCATATGCTATATCCCTACTGTACTCATCTCTACCATAATGTAACCTGTGAGTGCCAAGTACACCTGTAAGTGCTATATAAATAAAATATTAAAGGGACACTATAGGCACCCAAATCATTTCAGCACATTGAATCGGACTGGGTGCTGTGTCCGTTATGAACCTAGTGCTGCAATGTAAAATATTGCAGTTCCAGAGAACTGCAATGTTTACATTGCAGCACTAAGTCTGCCCTCAGTGGCTGTCTACCAGACAGACATTGGGGGCGCTTCCAGAATCGTAACGGACTTTTGGTCTGTTATCTGCCGCTGGACGTCCTCATGCTCTGCATGAGGACCTCCAGTGGCAGATTTTTCCCCGTAGGAAAGCATTGAATCAGGAGGTCTAATGCACGAGCGGCATTTGCAACAGCGCATGCACAGTAGACCCTGCTCGTCGGGAGACGAATGAGGGGGCGGAGCTTCAACCCAGCGCCGAGAGACATCGGCTCTGGGATCAGGTAAGTAAATGGTTTTTCTTTATTTACCGGAGAGCGGGGCGCGAGTCAGAGGGATCAGTAGTGCCAGAAATATAGTTTTGTATTCCTGGTACTACAGTATCCCTTTAACCCCTTAAGGACCAAATTTCTGGAATAAAAAGGAATCATGACATGTCACACATGTAATGTGTCCTTAAGGGGTTAATACAATGCATTCTTAGTACACTAACTGTGTCACCTTGTACTATAATGTAACCGGTAAAGTGCTAAATACACCTAATAACACTGTACAACTACTGCACTTACTGGATCTCCCTTCACTGTAAGGTAAGCTGCAAAGTGCCAACTACGCCTGATAGTAATATGTAAACAAAATATACATATCTGCTGCACTTCCTGTACCTCCCTCTACTGTAATGTGGTAAGTACATCTGTTAGTGAAGTAATAAATGTACACACACTGTATACCTACTGCACTTACTGTAGTTCCCTCTGATGTAACATGTAAAGTGCTTAATACAGGGCTTGACAAATTTGCTTTGAATCTAGGAGTCAGCTAAAAAAAGTTAGGAGACAGTTTTGTTCTATACTAACAAAGCTTTATTTTCAACTACAAAAATACAATTCTTAAAGGGACACTATAGTCACCAGAACCACTATGTTAGTGGTTCTGGTGTCGATAGACAGAGAAAATGCATTTTTTACATTGCTGCCTAGTAAGAACTCTAGCAGCAGTCACTCAGACGGCCAGTAGAGGTGCTTCCTAGTCCAGTGCTGCAATCACAGTGTGCAAACCACCTTCCAATTGCGATCCGAGGGGGACCAGTCATATAAACAGATACTGACTGACAGACACACACACACTGCTGTGTAATTATATGATGTCATATCCCTGCTAACGCTATGTGTGTTACAAAGCAGGTGCAATCACATAATGTGTGAGACAGACACACCGACCAAGTATGACCGTAAGCAGTATTTTATATGAAGGGGCACATTAAGAGACACATGACATGTGTGACATGTCATAATTCCATTTTATTCCAGAAGTTTGGTCCTTAAGGGGTTACGGCATGAAGTATTAACCTTATCATCTTTTCACTTGCCAATGTTTACTAGAAAAATTCATACAACAATGAGGAAATGACGGCACAGAAAAAGCTAATTATGAGCTGAATACATGTACTTTAGAGTAAAAGTATAGAAGAGCAGATGTTATCTGATATTCAGCAATATCAGCATCAGCCTATAGCGATATTGCCGAAAAGGAGGGTGGCGGCAGAGGTCCAGCGGATACAGTCTTCGGCTCCCGAGTTTTAAAATAAATAAATAAATAAATAAATAAATAAAAAGTCCATCCCCATCTTTCAGCACCACTTATGGTCCACCAGTCACGGCAAAGCTGCGGTGACATCACTGGGTTTCAATGTACAAGACAATTCCATACTTTCAGCGTTTCTCTTGCCTCTCCCATATAAATCCAGGAAATGCCAACTGGAGTAATAAGGAACTTCACCCATCAGTCTGCAGAACCAGGATATGGACCTTCGATATCTGAATAAAATCCCACATATCTTTGCCTGTGACTACAAATCCCAAATATCTTTGCTTGTAACAAGGTGTGTTTTTCTCAGGCAAAGTTTTTAATGGTTCTGCTGTTTTGCAAATGTAGACAGAGGTAGATCCACCCATCATACCACAGTCATCATCTGCACATCTCTAGCCTATTGCACTTGTCTGCCATGAAACGGAATGTTACTGGCCTGCAGTTTACCAAGCAAAGGATTTTATTTGTCTTTTACAACATCACAGGCGCGGCTCATCTAGGTTGGAGTAATGCAATTAAAAAGAAATTGACTTTCTAAAAATAGTCTTTATCAACTTTGCAGATGGCATGGCTTACTGCAGACTGAACGAGGTATCTTTAACATTACTAAAACAAGAAAAACCACGATGAACAGAACATTAAAAAGAACAAAACATGTAAACAGCTAAAGCCACAAGATAATTTTTCAAACTAAAAAAAGATCCTATTTCTAAAGTCATGTATACAATGCTGTTGTGATATACACTATATTGGATACTTCTGCATGCACGTTTTGGTGTGTCCCTACGTATGAAGACCTTGCACCCCACCACCGTCACTTCAAATTTACAAACCCCAAATCTACATTCAAGTGACCCCCTACTGAGTACCTAAACCGCAGAGTCTCAGCCCAGGAATAACTGGGGAATCTGTAACTGCACACAGCTTGATAGGCTAAAACCGGCCTTTGGTTGAAGGAGGAAGTAATTCAATATTCTAGACGCATCACATCATTATCCATGAATAAGAACACAAACTTTTCCAGCTTTGTTTGCTTAACAATGACGATACGTAAACATTTACTTTTAACACAACCTAAGCTAGAACTGTAACTTCAGAAATTAAAAAAACAAAAGCTAACACACAGCTGGACGACATGAGATACACAACGGGTATCTGCTCACTAAACGGAGAAAAGCAGAGACCCGACAATGGAATTGCTAATTCTAGGCAAAAACAGCTCATTTGGAACATTTCCCTAGTGTTGCTATTATTTCCCACTTGACAATGCGCAATTCCTTGGCAATCCTACTCAGTTCCCGCTTTAGTGAATAAGCCTCATGGTCTACACAACAAACTACTACTATTACTGGCAGTGTGACTAAAGTGTGTTTCTACTGTGGACAGAGCTCCATTATCCTGTTGGTTTCCCCTCCCTATATTGTGCATTCATTCCTCTAAATCAGAGCGTAATCTTCACCGGATTTCCCTTTCACTCAATTGGGTTCTCCTCTCCTTGCATTCTAACTGTACTCCTCTGCGTATTGCATATTACAGAGGCACTGATAGAATATTTATGAAAAACTCACATAGAATGCTGTGGAATTTCATGGAAATTCTACGTCAATTAGAAGATGTACACGATAAGCTTTTTGATAAGCTGCTGCTGCCTACATTGCCATGTTCCAGCAGATCTCGTAGGAAAGGCACTCGATATGCCTCCATCTTCTAAGATCTGAAGATACCACCTCCATGCAATATAGTATCCCTGGAGGAGAGGAGTGGCAGTGGCTAGTTATCGGGACAATAAAGCTTATTGCAGTGGTTATGGTGCAAGGATTATTTGGGTGCAGTCCCTCTAATTTTTTATCATACCATTCGAGTAACCTGGCAAAAATACAAATTCTGCCAATGCCCAAAACCTGTCATCATGATGAAAATGTCACTTAATTATCTTCAAAAATATGGACAGTATGGACAGGCTTGACATACCCCAAGCTCTCACAGCCCATCATCACTGCCTAAATTTGTACGGATAAAAAAAGGAAGTGAAATTCCTCATTATCTCATGAAGGTAGTGGAGGCTTCTCTAAACCGTTTACTTGCCCTCGGTATTGCACAGAAAATGCTGAGTTCTAGGAGATCAACTGCTTGGAAAGCCAGTTAATAAACTAAACGCAAACTACCAAAGCTAAGCATAATGTGTCACATAACCTTTAAGCATGTAGTAAAAGCATTTTGAGGGAAACATTTGCAGATTTACATAGAAAATGTATTAATCACTAGGACTATCTTCCAAAGTCTAGAGCACACATACACACTGGGAGATTGCCTTCTGATAACCAGTTGATTCACACATTGTATGAGGAAAAGGCGTCTGTATAAAATGTTGCCGAGAAATCAATATTATCGGACAGGAAAGCAAACGAGAACTTGTAATATCAACCACGATTAAGTGATAGATAATATATGGCCTATTAGATGCACCATCATTGATTAAGCACTTTGGAGAAAACAACAAGATGTGTGGGGGAGTAGCGGAGAGACGTGAAAAAAGAAATAAAAAATGCACACTGATAGGCATCTCAATATATAGGTTACTAAATAGGCCCAACCTTACTATAAATACCATAAAAACAGGTTCGACCACAGGGAGAGGCTAAAGCATTAAAACACCCACAATGGGCTTTCAAGGCTAACTTTGGCACAGCACAGTTTTATAAACGACATTTCCCATGCTTCTCAGTCGCAAACATTCGTGATGCCAGAGGTAGCCATCGATGCTCCATACGTTGCCACCTGAACGGCCATAAAATGTAAACATAGCTATCGTCCCTTTCAGGATATCAAGTAATAACAATGTGACACTCTGGAGACGGAAGCCATGGCTGAACTTTGATACACTAGAATAGAAGATCGAATGACTCGCATGTGTGCTTAGGATAACCTGTTTATGACAGCAAGTGTTTCGTCAGTACTACACTAATTCATCCGATTACATGTTTGTACTAGGTTCTAAGATCAAACACAAGAGAAGCACAAAATGAAAGGGCTTTCTTCTCCTATGACAGAAGGCTCCAAACAATTGCTGAGGGTCACAAAAACAGCTTTTTCATGATCGTTTTAGGGGCATTGTTAAATAATATACTAAATTAAGAGAAAATCCACACACCTTAGATTTTAAAATTTCCAAAGACCAAATAAGAGAATTCAGATCTATTCAACTGTGAACAATAACGTCACACAGAAAAAAATATATTTTACTGAAAATTATTTGAAAAAAATAAACACAGCCCCTTACAAAAAAAAACAAAAACTAAAATTAAGTTTTGAAATTCTAGACATATGAGGTATTGTAACGGAGAAATGTGATGGGAGAGCTGGTATCTCTCACAAACAGGATCTAGTCAACTCAATGTTTGATGCCAATAACTTGCAAGTGCTTTAGTATAAAGCCAATCAGCAATGTGCAACATATAACAAAACATCATTATGCCAAAACCCTGTGAGGCTTGCGCTTGTGTAGTGTACACGAAACATCCCAAAGGAGCAATAATATCCCATATAAAAAACTCTTTAATGAAGCACAAGTGTTACTCCAAGCACCATAACCACTTCATTGTTCTGAAGTGGTCCTGGTTAAACAATTTAAATCTCTTTAGTTTGGAAAAACGGCGCCTCAGAGGGGATATGATAACATTATACAAATATATTCGGGGGCAGTACAAACCATTATTTGGAAATCTATTCATAAACAGGGCTATACATAGGACATGAGGTCACGCATTTAGGTTGGAAGAAAGGAGATTTAATCTAAGGCAAAGAAAAGGTTTGTTGTTTTTGTTACAGTAAGAGCAATAAGGATATGGAATTCTCTGCCTGAAGGTGTGGTTTTATCAGAGTCCATACAGATGTTTAAACAGCACTTGGATAAATACTTCCAAAAACGTACATACAGGGATATCATTTCTAATTAGTGGGGTAATAGCTGCTTGATCCAAGGAGATATCAGTCTGCCATTTTGGGGTCAAGAAGGATTTGTCTCCTAGTTTGTGGCAAAATTGGAAGCGCTTCAGACTGGGTTTTTTTGCCTTCTTTTGGATCAACAGCAAAAACATATGTGAAGAAAGCTGAACTTGATGGACACAGGTCTCTTTTCAGCTATGTGACTATGGTGCATGGAGTCTGTATGTGCAGAATTTTGCTATGTAACACTGTACACACATTTAACCCCTCTGCTGCAATACATGAATTAAGAATTAGCATGCATAACATGATGAATTTAAACATCCGGTGTTCGTTTTAGTTTAATTTTTGCACACTTTACCGTTACCAATATCAAGATAATCCAACCTGAACTGTGATGCTTGGTTGGGAGAACTTGGATATGTCCAGTACTCAGTCTGGCATTAATGAATGGATGGACCTGATAAAGTAGAAAATCCTCAATATCAATGTGATTGAGTCAGTGGCATGGTACGGGTGATGAGAAAGGCCCATTTATTGCCAAACTGCTCCATAACAATTTGTCAAAAAAACAAGAGAGTCCACAGCTTTTTTGCACCATAACCACAACAATGAGCTATAGTGCTTACACTGTCTCTTTAAGGTCAATAACCCAGAAAATGGAACATGGGAACTCTATGCAGCAACACCCAAAATGAATGACACCAATAAACAAAGTGATACTTAAACAGAAACAAGTGCCATTTAATTATAATATGCTAGCGGAAACAAAATAAAGTAAAAATGTAAAATGAAAACAGATTGTCACCTTCAAAGTCCCTGCTTTTTCGACAAATCATGACGTTGGCAGCCTCCTCAGGGTGTTCTATGAAGCAGCTCAACCCATCCTAATGCTTCCATTAATTGCATTAAGAGCCAAGCAGTGTATGCATGCCTTGCAGAGGTTTAATGGACATGAAGTACAATACGAGGCAGTAATTGCATTTAACAATACTCGGACGGGTAGAAAGGAAGCATTAGCCTCTTCCTAAAACATACATCACTGAGCGGAAACATTTTTTGCAAATCAACACATAGCAGTTATAAGGTTATATGTAAAAAGACAGACACGGGACCTCCTCACACCATAACCTATGCAATGATGATACATTGTAATGGAGCCTGGATAGTCCCTTCAAAATGTGTTTCTAATTTATTTAATTCTTAAATCCCTCGACAGGTTGTGGGCCATACCAAAAAAAATAAAACAAGTGAACCAACATGCCAACAGAAGCTGCAAATTATGTGAAACGATTTGAAAAGGGTGCGCGCTAAGGTGTTTTTTTCCTCGTCTGCGGTCAACTGTAGAAGCCTCTTAGTGATATAATTGAAAAGCTACACTGCACATTGTCATTACATCAGAACAACCCGATCAGTTCCCTTACACCCCCCCCCCCCATGTTTATTTTACGAATAAAGATTAAACCAATGACTACAATAATTTCAAAATAAAGTCCATTTTCAAAAGGTTTCTCTACTATGAAACAGCACTAACTTTTTCAATTCGATCTTCCTGCAAAAAAGTACTTAATGGGAGAAAAAAAGAAAGTGCATGAATATATTACTGCTTAAGCCTGTGATGTCTAAACGTTTCACCAAAACACGCCAACTATATGTCTCATAATGCATTTATTTTTCCACAATAAAGTTTGCACCCAGGACATTTTATTTTGTCTCTACAATCTATTCTATTCAAACTTTCCGGCCCTATAATCTTAACGGTTAAAGAAACAAGGAATTAATTATATAAAAGCTTAATTTAGTATTGTGTGGTGAAAATGGAAACAAAGGGAATGTCTAAATTGATACAAAACTGGGCAATCAAGGAGGCTGAAATGTGACCATCCAGTGTTCTCAAAGTCAGCACATACTTCTATATGTATCTTTTTGCAAATTAAAATAAATATGCAGTAGATTGTGTTCATGGAGGGAACAGTTTGTATCTCCAATTCAGAATGATGATATTCCCTTGTACAATGAAGGAGAAAAAGACCACAGATACTGCTTCAATTTGGAAGAACTGGATTCGGAATGAGAGGACTTGACGCTTTCTAAATTGTTCTTCCAAGAGGCTATGTTGAACATGTTAAATTGGTGTTTACATTATGGTGACAATTAGCCATTTTGAAATTTTAATAAATCACTTCTCTTGCAGGGAGAAGACATTATTTGGCAGATTTCCTGCTCTCGGATCTGCAATTGACCATGCAATGCTGCTCAAATATTTATCAATGGTGGGTCTGAGAATAAGTGACATGCTAAAGGGAAGCACTGCCTGCCAAGGTGATGCCAACTCGATGCACAGAGCACGAGTGCATTGCTTTTTGAGTGATCTTATTGGCAGCATGCAAGAACGCACTCTGCAAGCTGGCGTGCCAAAGGTTAACAATTATGGTATTATTATTGCCATTTATATAACACCAACAGATTCAGTAGCACTATTATGACACTGTCGTAATAAAATGAATACATAGCTCAAAATAGACATGCTTTGTGAATGTATACATTAAATCATCTTATATGGACTACATGAGGACTCTATATGCATCCATCTGCGTGTTGGAAATACTGGTATTTTATTTACCTTCTCATACTGACAAGTTCTACACTAGAACATTCACACTCACTGCAAAGTTCCAACCAACCTCAAGAGTCACCTGTTCTCAAGCAGGTTCTGGTATTGTTCCATAAATAACTGGTGTGGCTTCCCATTTTTGGATATAGAGCCACTTCCTTGTTGCAATCAGGTCACCATGCTTCAAGTAACCCCCTGTACATAGCATTTCACATGCTACTATATCCCCTGCTATTTCAGGGGTTCTCCTCTGGAAAGTAGAATCGAGGCCCCTCTGACACTGCAGAACCTAATAAAGGTGTTTTCCTGAACAATGGTACTATATATCAGAACAGTTCAAAATGTATTCACAGAGGTAATAGGCCATGCACAGCATTACAGGCCCTGTCAGCAAAGGTACGTTAGTAGCCACTGTACTAAATTGTAAGCTCTGGTGAACATGGCACAGGTCGGGCAAAAGATGAAAGTCATTAGCAAATTGCAGAGAGCATATTATTAATACAAAACATATTACAAGTTGCCTCTAATGACTTGCCTGCATAAATGAATAGAACTACACAATGTAATGAGGACAAATTTTACTGACAAAGCAAAAATTTAACTTGTTTTAAAAGGTTATCAATAGGGAACTCGCTACTTTGCAGATTTTTAGTTTTCTTCCTTGCTCATCACTTTCGAAGGCTCCATTAAAACATCTCTCTAATGTGCCTTAGTCCCAATTCCCCATATTATCTAGAAACTGGCCAATACATTTATAATGCTTTCTCCTACAGTGCTGTAAACTCTGTGCACACTTTAGTGGAATATATATATCTCAGTTCAAAAGATCAAGAATCACCGTTCCTCTTACACAGTAAGCTTACAGACAAGAATCTCAAAGCAAATGTAATGATTTCATTCAATTTGCTCAATGACATGCCTTCATGAACATAAACATACCACTTTATTGGGCAGTAAATCCCTAGATGCTGTAAGACCAACTATCACAAGCCTTTCCTGGGACAGTAGACCACCACTAGTGTAAATATATAGCACTGGGGAATTTGAAGCCATGAAATAAAATTAGCAAATCACAACAGCCATGCAATATGTATACTCTATACAACATTCTAATGGAAATCATATTTTAGCTTTTTTTTTTTTTTTTTTTATGAAGCTTGGAAACTATAGGTTTCTTAATGACTTGTATTAGTCATATGTTTATTTTTATTAGGCGGCATTGACAGACAATGTGTATATAGCCTGATTATTTTTTACAACATGTTCTCCAAATATTGTTAGTGGAGCAAGGACATGCTATATGTATAACCTGTATATCATAACAATCTATATGGTTTCATATACTGGCATTTTTATTAAGAGTTAAGGACACGGAATATGTAGAACAAGTACTGTAAGCTTGTTTGAGCAGGGTCCTCACCAATATATTGTTCCTGTAACTTTCGTAATTGTCTCACTTGTTGTTACATTTCCCCGTTTTATAATATTGTAAAGCGCTGCGGAATAAGTTGGTGCTATATAAATATAAATAATAATAATAATAATAAAATTACATACATATTCATATTGCGAATTTTTACTAAAGGCAAGGCCATGCAATCAACAGACACATTGTTAATCTGTTAGGATTTTATTCAGTGGTAAGGTCATGAAATGCTGTATTTATAAACTATTTAATAAATAAATTTTAATTTGGGGTTACCATTGGGGTTCAGAACTACCATAGATAAAACATTTTATTTAAAAAAAAATAATATATTTTTTTTTATTTTTAGCTAATTAATGTGCATGGTGGCAGGCCCCATTCCTATGTGTTGCTGCAGTCCATGCTGCCCCTATACTCAGTACTAAACAGGGAAGGGTAACCCAACTCCTGAGTCTGTTCCTGTCACTGAGTAAAGTTCTGCGTTAACAGCCTAGGGTGTGTGACGTCACAGCGCAGGCAGAGGGGGTCAAACTACGCAAAGTTCGTAACTCCGCTCTGAGAATAGCAACGGCAGAAGCAGTGCTGGGGGAGCGGCCCTGCAGTGAGTGTGTCACCGGGAGCCAGCGGGAGCTTGCAGGGGAGCCCTTACCGGCCGACGAAGTTCTCCAGCACCGAGCTCTTGCCGGCGCTCTGTCCTCCCACGACCGCTATCTGCGGCAGGTCCAGGTTACAGGACTGGCCTATGGAGCTGAAGGCGTCCTGCAGTTTGTTGACGAGCGGGATAAGGTCCTCCATCCCCCGGTTCCCCATGGTGGCTCTCTCGGTCTCCGCTTCTCTCCGTTACCGCTCGGCTTCCTCTGCCCATCCACTCAGCCCCCCAACGGCCGCCACCCGCGCTCTCCGATTGGCCGGCTGTCACGTCAATCTGCCAGCAACGCGCTCTGATTGGCGAGAGCGCTCGACACGTCAGAGCCGAGGAAAGGGCGGAGAAGCCGGGAGGCGGTGCCTAGGGCAAAGGGCAGTTCCCTCAGTTCCCATTGCTCAGCGGTGTGAAGTCAGTCAGCGGGGGAGGGCAGGGAATGGCTGGCTGGGGTTGTCGCTCACGTGATGTCATAGCCGCGCCCCTCTGCATTCAGGTCTCTCCTGTACACCCGGAAGTAACCTGCTGATAGCGCTGCAATCTGCACATTGTGAGCACTGAGCTCCTGGCTGCACCAGATATAATGGGGGGCTGTTCATTATAATGTAAATTAAAATGATAATGGTAAAAATCAGGTTTAAATAGATGAGCTGTGACTATGTAGAGAAAGAGAGGTTTCTTTTTTTTTTTTTTTGCTGGGCTAGGTTAATCTAATATGTTTATGGACAATGACAGGGTATGTGCTGGTGGGAATTGTCAGAAATCAATAGTGAATTTTAGATATTAGGCTAAAATAAGAGAAATTTAAAACATAGCAGAATTTGCGAATTTTCTAAAATGTGTCATTTTGACCCAAAGTTGTTTTTTAAAAAAATGTATTTTAAACCCAGTTTTTAAAAATGTATTATTGTCTTATATAATGCGCCAGCATATTCCGCAGTGCTGTACAATTGGGATAAAGACAATACATTATAACTTGAGTGGTCTGGGTGCCAACTCCCACTACCCATAACCCTGCAAGTGTAATTATTGCAGTTTTCATAAATATAATAATATTTACATTGCAGGGTTAAGTCCCCAGCCACTAGAGGGACTTCCGTGTTCTTAGAACACTAAAAGTGTTTTAAGCAACGCTGGACGTCCTCGCGCTATGTGACCTCCAGCGTCCCCGAAATACCCACAGGAAAGCATTGCATGCGCATTAGGTCTCCAATGACGGCGAGTTTTAACCCCTTTAGCAACATGGGTTGGGGGTGGGAGGGAGGGAGAGGGGCACTAAAGGGTCCTGCTGTGCCAGGAAAACTAATATGTTTTCCTGGCACTATAGAATCCCTTTAATCATGCAAGCTTTAAATAAGGACTTTTTTTTTATCTCCATCCCCGTTAACAGCCCCACATTCATTTCAGAGATAGTTAGTAATATTCCCTTTAACTACGGAGGGTAATAAAAGTAATGTTAAAAAAAAAAAAAACAGCCAGTAAGAAAGCTATGTTTATTGGCATATTTGAACAGTTGTCATCCATTAGCAGAGTCTTGCAAATAGTGCATTTGTTCCTTGTACATCATAGGGGAATTTAATCATAAACAGCCTACTCATTACAGGAAATAATAATAATTGAGGTGTAATTACTAAACAGGGAATTGGGAGTCAAAGGGAATAGGACTGAGGATCAAATCAGGTAGTTTCCATGGATATCACACATATCTAGTTCAGATCCACAAACAAGCTAACAGTAAAAGATGGAGCATAATTTGAGATCACGGTTGTAAAATAGCCGATCACACCCACACTTGTTATGGAGTGATATTTGATATTTTCTCTGTGTGCTATCTGCTGGGTCAAATTTCACCTGACGCAAGCAATGGCATTGACAATGCAAAGGGTAATATATACTGCAGATCACTATTTACATCTTGTGCTGTTCTATCAAGCCTTATGTATGTGTGGTCTTTGACGTCTATTGAGCACTAGTGATGTCCCGAACGGTTTGCTGGCGAATAGTTCCTGGCGAACATAGCATGTTCGCGTTCGCCACAGACGGCGAACATATGCGATGTTCGGTCCGCCCCCTATTCATCATCATTGAGTAAACTTTGACCCTGTACCTCACAGTCAGCAGACACATTCCAGCCAATCAGCAGCAGACTCTCCCTCCCAGACCCTCCCACCTCCTAGACAGCATACAATTTAGATTAATTCTGAAGCTGCATTCTTTTTTTATTATTATTTATTTATTTGTGTTTGTGTTTATTATACATTATCCTCCATAGCCAATAACCTGTGTTTATTATACATTATCCCCCCCATAGCCAGTAACCTGTGTTTATTATACATTATCCCCCCATAGCCAGTAACCTGTGTTTATTATACATTATCCCCCCATAGCCAGTAACCTGTGTTTATTATACATTATCCTCCCATAGCCAGTAACCTGTGTTTATTATACATTATCCTCCCATAGCCAGTAACCTGTGTTTATTATACAGTATCCCCCCCATAGCCAGTAACCTGTGCTTATTATACATTATCTCCCCCATAGCCAGTAACCTGTGTTTATTATACATTATCCCCCACAACCAGTAACCTGTGTTTATTATACATTATCCCCCCACAACCAGTAACCTGTGTTTATTATACATTATCCCCCATAGCCAGTAACCTGTGTTTATTATACATTATCCTCCCATATCCAGTAACCTGTGTTTATTATACATTATCCCCCCCATAGCCAGTAACCTGTGCTTATTATACATTATCCTCCCATAGCCAGTAACCTGTGTTTATTATACATTATCCCTCCCATAGCCAGTAACCTGTGTTTATTATACATTATCCCCCCCATAGCCAGTAACCTGTGTTTATTATACATTATCCCCCATAGCCATTTATCGTTGGACCTAGGCAGCATGATGTCTTAGGCCAGCCCAGAGAGTGAGTGAGTGAATAATATAATATATATATGTTCAGAAACATATTAGTAATATATGTAAATCGGGTTCATGCAAAGAGGGTGAAAAGGTATTAAAGAAAAACACACTTATTGCATCAAATTTACAAAGCCAAACTTTTAAAAGCTTTCCTCATTTCTTTCTCGGGATGAGGAATATATCGGTTGTAGACTGAGGATTTCCATCTGCCCAATCTTTTAATAATATGCACTGGAGTGTCAGTGTTGAAGGAGACCGAAGCTGCCCCTATTCTAAATGAAAGACCCGAGACATGGATACAACCCAATCTTAGGAGTAGTGTTCTGATGTAGAAGATGAATTTAGCCGTAGTCAGAGGGATTCAGTGAGAGAAGTGGTGAAATGTGTGTGGCATGACTGAGTGTGGGTAAGTGAGAGTCAAATATTTTAACTGGGCACTAGTTCTAGGTGGGATAAAGTGGTATAGCGGATGGATGAGTAGTTTGGTTCGTTTTAGAGGTTTGTAGAGAAAGTATATAGTGATCATGATTTTTAGCGATATCCAATATTTTTAAGGTGGTCTCAAACAAACACAAAATGCTATATAAAATTTGTGGGAATATCGAATAGTCGTGTACAGTAAATCAGAGAGGTCTCAGAATATCGAACCATCGATCGGTAACCTGGATGAAGTAGGGGGTCTATCTGTTTTATTAAATACGCGGTAATATGCTTTTAATGGGATAGGACATAAGGAAAGGTGTGTAATTGGGATAAGTGGTTGTGGCTGTATTTACCTTATCCTGGGACCGACCTGGCTCCTAAGCTTGAGCCGCGCGTGGCTGGATCACTCCTGCCTCCACACGAGCCGCATGCGGCTTGATCTCCTCTTCTGACTTAGCCGCGTGCACTGACCGCAGTGATCGGTCACGTCTCCCGCCTGGCACTAGGAGCACGGCTCGAGTCACGAGCTCACTCTTAAAGGGGCAGTGGGAGCCAAAAGTGGATTCAGGCTCCCATTTGCCCACGTCATTCCAGCACCCCCACACACGAACGTTTTGGGGGCACAATAGCTTGCATTTAAAAAAAACAACACTTTTTTGACTGTAATGTAATATCAGTCAGTTTCCTTCACACGTGTGCGTTTCAGGGCCTGCCAGGGCACAGTGTCACACCAGTGCAACTCATATCTGGTGTAACAGTAGTGTACATTAAAAAAAAACAACTAGGGAGGGCGGAGCCTTAACGCCAAAGAGACCGGCAGCAAATGCTCACAGCTCCGAGCCTTACCTGGCGATATTAACGGCAGAACTAACTCCCTACAATCCCTCAAATGACAGAAAGTACCCGGAGCCCACATGGGACGAAAATAAAAAAAAACAATACCAAACAAGCCCGCCCCGGGGCTCACCATTGGGGAGATGTGGAGGCAAGCACGAGGCACCAGCGAGCACAACATGGCGGCGATACATGGAGGATGCTCTGACTTCTCCGAGGACCTCTCGGAAGAACTAGAGGAGGATTATCCGCAACCTCAGGTCGCACAACGGAGGGCAAAACATAGCGGGACTGGGGCAGATACCGACCCAGTTACTACGACAGTCCTAAAGGCGCTTTTAGCAGACCTCCGACAACACATCCTCGAGGCACTGCGCGAGGACTTGAGAGGCCTGACAGGCCGCATTGAAAAAGTAGAAGGAACTACCCAGACCAACTCCCAAGACATTGCCACGCTCCAACAGGCCGTCCAGTGCCTACAGCTGCAGGCCCAACAATATGACTGCCGCCTCGCGGCACATGAGGATTCCAGGCGGAGACTCAATATGAAAGTCAGGGGGGTACCCGAGACCATAATGGAAGCAGACCTACCGAAGGTCGTGCGACGCCTGATAACGACGTTACTACCTCCTACACAGGCAAAGCCAATCACCCTTGAACGCCTCTTCAGGGTCCCCAAGCCAGAGAATGCCCCGGCCAAAGCCACGAGGGATGTAATCATCACCTTCTGTAACCACACTGATAAAGCGGCGGTCCTTGCTGCCCTACGAGGGAAAACCCCTCTCCACTTTGAGTCAATGGTGCTAACCTTCTTTGCTGATCTGTCGGCTGGCATACTAGCATGGCGCAGGTCACTCCGACCGCTCACCTCCCTGCTGCAACATCACAAGGTGACCTACCGCTGGCGGCTCCCCCGCACACTCACTGTACAGCAAGGGGTGGACAAACACGACATTCAAGAGGCCCCAGCCCTGCTACGGACCCTAGGCATAGCACAGGACACGCTGCCCGGCTCTGCCTCCCCAGCCCACACTTAGGACCCGGCGAGGACCGTACCGTTCCTTCCCCAGGGCTCCACACCGGACTCCTATGCCGCGGTCACCACATAGAGCATCAAACCTAGCATAGCCCGGTGTCAACAGATTGCCGCTGATGACAAGGATAACAATAAGTTACCGGAGCTGTGAAAACTAAAATTTCAGTTAATTATTTACACGTTGTACGCATTTCTTACAAGTAAACGAAACATAATACTGCGTCAACAAGCTGCAATGTTTTTCCAGTCTTGGTCTTGCAGCAGAACACTTAGTCTCGGTGAAGACTGAAGGCTTAATTTGTACCGGTAATTCCTTGGAGGTGATGTTCCGTTCATAGAACATTGGCATTTCTTCTCCTGCTCAGGCCTTGAACTTCCTTTTCTATCTGTCTGTATTAGGAGCTCTGCCCTGCAGGATCAGCATATTCTGATCGTTTTGAGATTATCTACGAACCTCAATTAAGTTTCATTAACATATTTAAAATATATACAGGTATTAACATCTGACTTTTATGTAACAGTCACCACATGAATGAAGACGGGCGGAAATATATTTAAAACGGGATGCAGTGACTGCTACCATATGGATAAGCAACCCATTTAACACAGGCTTTAATATTGTTTACTGGCTTTTTATTCTGTTTTTATCTTTCCTTTTTCTTTCAGACGCTCAGTTATATTGCTACTGAGATTGTTGTGCGATATATATGCTCGAACTATGTCCAGCCGAGGTTCCCGAGCAGGTTATCGTTTTTACAGCAAAGTCTACAATCTATATTTTGCTCATTTTTTTATTAATGCGTCTCATAATTGCTGATGCAACCATTTTACTCGCAGCGCACTCTCTTACGTATACCTGTTTTAAAATAAAATGTGCAACTATCTTGAAGATCTAGCAAGTCACCAACCAAATCTTAGCCTCACAAAACCAACCGTATTGCGCTTAGCGTACACCTGAAACAGCAAATACATAAGTAATTTCAGTCATGTATTGCCTAGCGGGATACTCCACATTTAAATGTTATACAAGCAAGCCTATTCATGTTTTGCCCATTCTTATTCATAGTATTCACAGTAAAGTACTAACAAACATGTTACTCTATACTTAGTTGATAATCCTCTTTAAATAGCAAATCAAGGGCAAATAGTGAACTTTTAGTTGTTGTCTTGCTGTTTTGAATGGTTAACAATGTATTGTTTGTTTTTCGTCTAGAGCATTGTCACACATAGTTGCACTTTACCATCCCTGAGAACTGGGACACCAGCAACACTGAATGGGAAATTAGTCTAAAATTAGGGATTTACTGTTAAATCTGGGTGAAACTACACCTCTTATATCAAAATGTGCCTCTGCAACGATATCTTAACGTGATAGGGGGTACCGCTGGGCACAAGTAGAAGACCTCCACATAGGCACATAGGCTTATAGGCCCATACGCAGCAGACTTTTTGTCTGCTTATTTTTGCGCAATGGCTCTACCATCTCACGCTGCCCTGCCCGCTCGGATCCCCCTTGTGGGCACATACCTTTTGATAGACCCCCCTGCATACTTTTGCCGGACCAAATATGTACGATCCACTGGATGGTTAAAATGTGCAGTCTATTTTCATATGTAACTTAAAAGTGAGCGACCTAAGTTTAAAATATTAGATAAATAAGCATTTAAACGTATACAGGATAACAACTGTTAATCTATATGCCGGTTTATAAGTAATATTCTGTTATATGCTTCTTTTGACATTAACGTGACTCGACCCTGTTACCTTTTCTATTTAAAAAAAAAGTGCAGTAAATCTTGTTTTTTTTGCATGTCTACAACTTGTTATGCCATTCACCAATTGTGTCTTGTGTAATCAACTCTGCACTTTGAAAAATAAAGAATTAAAAAAAAAAAAAAAAAAACAACTAGAAATTTGACTGTGAAATAATAGCAGTCAGTTTCCTTCACACGTGTGCGTTTCAGGGCCTGCCAGGGCACAGTGTCACACCAGTGCAACTCATATCTGGTGTAACAGTAGTGTAGATTTAAAAAAAAAAAAATACAGGGGGCTTGTTGTCACCTTTCGGGGACCCTTGGTGTTGTACGTGGCTGGGTGGAGGAAGAGACCTTCAATGACATCAGTGAGGACAAGGAACGGAACATGGCTAGCTTGGTATCCAACCTTGTGCAAATGGGGAGTTTGCGGTTGTGCAAATGGACTGTTTGCGGTTGTTTGCGGTGCATTAAACGGGGAGTTTGGACTGTCACTGTGAAGCGGGCGTAACCCATACACTACCTGATCGATACAACATCATACCTGATGTTTTAAAGCACGTTATTCCAAATAATTTAGGAATGTTAGGTGATTTATGCCCTTTATGGATTAAAACCAGACTCTGCATCAACTATGTAATTTTCCATGGGAGTTTTGCCATGGATCCCCCTCTGGCATGCCACAGTCCAGGTGTTAATCCCCTTGAAACAACTTTTCCATCACTATTGTGGCCAGAAAGAGTCCCTGTGGGTTTTAAAATTCGCCTGCCTATTGAAGTCTATGGCGGTTCGCCAGGTTCGCCCGTTCGCGAACATTTGCGGAAGTTCACGTTCGCGAACGGAAAATTTTATGTTCGCGACATCACTATTGAGCACAGCTAAATTCCTCTCTGTAGGTACACATGTCTCTGTTAAAGGGACATGTATCCTATGTTAGACCATTCTGAACAAGACAATTGCCTAACATGGGTTCATGTCCCTTGAACAGATAACTGTTGGATTTTCTATAGTTAAGTTCAGGTAATATGTGCAATGGTATTTTACAGCCAATACAGTTTGTCTTTCTACTAATATTTGAGAGTTGCTCTTCAGTTTAAAGGAATCGGTATTCATTTTTACACAAAAGTTTATTTAGGATTCATCGTATCGTAATCTTTTGACTAAAACGTAATTAATTTTCATTATAGTTTTTGATTTAATAACTTTATTTGTATTTAGTGAAGCAGAGCAGAGGATTCTGGATGAGCAGCTTGCACCAGCCCCCAATACATGGGGGGGAGACACCTATATATGCATACTGCTACCTCTTGTGAGTGCAAACATTTAACAGTGATCTTTTTATGCTTTACTGTATTATGCTTTGTTGTGTGTTTTCTTTCTTTACACTACAGCTGAATCCCCTATTATTTTTGTATAGGACTTTTTGTTGGGCACTTACTGGGATAGCTGCTATTTATTCCCTCACAATATGATAAGCTAAGTATCATTCTATTGATGGTGGGTAAATATTGGAAATATTGTATACATATGCTGTATTGATACCAGCCCCAAGCTGTATTTTTTCTGCGCCATTAGTGTGATCACTTAACTAATCACTAGCACTGTCTAAAGAGGAACTCCAGGGTAGAGGTGGAACTCCATTATTTAATGCATGATAAATTGTTAGCAAATAAATGGAAAAAATTATCATTTTGAAGATACTTGCTTTTTTAAATTTTTATAATTTTTTTATATTTATTGTGCAACTGGTTACATACAGGCTTGATACGCCACGATAGCTATACCAAGCATAGTAAAAACATTCAAGATGGGTTATTGACATGGCATTCAGAGACACAGCACATTTTTATATTTAATGTTGCATCACTAAGGTGAGATATCATTTAATAATATTGAGATCTCGTTGTAATATGTAACTCTGAGTACTTGTTGAGTACCTCTGACGTGACAGGGCCTTGACCTTGTAAACTGTGGTTGGGGAACTTGTCTCGTCTTAGAGCTAGGTCATAGCTGTTATTCGTGCCAGGGTACAATGTACTCTTATTTGTAACGCCTTTAGCGCTGTACATGAAGGAATACTAGGCTCTCGCGGTCACCTGAAGGCATGGAGCAGGAGGGGGGTTAGGTCGGCTCTATTGGTCAGTTGATCTCAATGTGAGCTGGTTATGTGTAAACTCTCTCGAGTAGTGGGCTGAATAAAACAAAAACGTATCTATCTAAACTCTATATAACATAAACTTTAAATTAACCCTACAGCTCTAGGGAGTACTGTATCGTTGCAGTAGGTAGTGAATTTTTTAGTCCCAATGTTCTCATCAGGTAGTCCGTCGAGGAGTGAAAGGGATTGCAGTCTCTGGGTTCCACTGGTGCGGCGACCGGTCCTCCTTCCCCTCCCCGTCTGGTGTCAGGGCGTCTGGAGGCAAGTTGAGTATGGGCAGTAAGGCTGCTGCTTCCGAGAGGTTGTGGATCAGGTGCTTGGTCTCACCCTTCTGGACCATTAGTTAGATGCAACTGGTATGGTATCTTCTGCTTCCTCAGTAGAGAGGTAAATGGCTTGAGCGATCTCCGCCAGGCAAGGGTGCTCCCTGACAAGTCTGAGAAAAACATGAGAGACATGTCTTCAAACTTATATGGTGTGTGGTCTCTGACGGCCGCCAGCACCTCTGCCTTGTCTCTGCCACTTTGCACCTGGAGGACCAAGTCTCTTGGCACGTTGTCTGGGGCACGAGGGGACTTCGGTACTCTGAAGCAGCAAGTTGCATTAAGCCGGTACAGATTCAAGTGCCTGGAGCCTCTGTGCAAGGTTTTTAACTCCCAACTAAGAGACCCAAGTTTATTTCTGTACATAAAACTTATATATCCCCTAATCCCTTTTATTGAAGAGACCATCTCACTATATGACAAACGTTGGCTTGGACATGTATGGAATCATCAGACAAAGATACATCTGTAGGGTGTGTTCTACCAGTCGCTGCTGGTGCCATCTTGGTTAGATGGACATTAGGGCATCAAACGGCCCTAAATCTGACATAGAGAATATAATTTGGAAGCTGATTATTACAGTTCATAGTAATAGTAGAGCTGATATTCACTTGAGTAATATGTTTGCAATAGTCAGAACAGTCAAAAAGATGTTGAAGGCACGACTTAAAGCATAGGGGTGCCTAATGGGGCACACGCCACAGCCCTCAAGGGTCCCTGCCGGCTGCCGGCAATAGGTAGGAGCGCGTACTGTTACCTGCAATGGGAGACTCCACAGGCCCTCAAGACACCGGAGGATGGAAAACCCACGATAGTTTCTTTACCTCTAGCATACAAATCAACCCTTTATATAACACATTATAGTATCAGAGGGATTCCGGCGGTCGGCAGGCACACTCCTACATCGTGTATGTACTTGTTCAATAGCTATGTTACATATGTTACTCTTCTTTGTTTTTTTTCTCGTTTATAACCCTCAAACTTAAAGTTGACAGAGAGTACCTCGATATGCCAGGGAGTATTGAAGCGTATAAAACATACGTTAAGGGGGTAATGGTGGAGACTCTTCGGCAGTCATCCGCCACATGGTTATACCTTGGACGAACTACTGTACCCTGTATACTATGTATGTCAATCGTTGTGAACTATGAGTTATTCTCGACTTATGCATGTTATCTCTGTCAACATAAATAAAGAATAAAAAAAAAAAAAAAAAAAGATGTTGAAGGCAGTTGAGAATGCATTATTTAGACGTGAAACGAGACCCCTTTTTGGGCTGGGGATAATGACACTACACTTTCCTATCTGTCAAATGTAATTAATTATGTCATGTATTTTTTGTAACAATAAAGAAGATACTGTATATTTTTCCTATACCTTTGTATTGACTCCGATTTGAGTGAAGGAGGTGTTCATGTGTGCACAGTCAGAAAGTAGACTTATTGTAAGTCAGCACACAGAACTCAAAAATTCTGATGGTCCATGAACTCAGTCAGCTCTGCCCCCTAAATTCCTGTTTTCTGACCTTGGTTTGACGATCAGATTTGGTGTTTGCTGCCCTCCCTGACCTTTTACTCTGTATGTCTCTTTTACTCTGTATGTCTCTTCTGCTAATTTTGGCATGATGTAAGTTTTACTATTTTGTTACTTCCTATTCCTTCTCTTTCTGTTGGGTTAAAGTTGAATGAGTAATACTTCTTGGATACGGCGATACTTCCCTAGTCTGTTGAAGAAATAAGAAAGAACTGGAAGCAAGGGAATACACTCATATAGGGGTTAACCCTTGGGCACTACAATAGTAGTGAGGAGAAAAAGAGGAAAATGTGAGTGCCCTTAAGTGTTGAAATATAGCTTTTAATAGTATAGTTAAAATAAATGGTATACAGGCTATACACGTAAATAAAGTGAATACTTGGTACAGAGATCTGTCTAGTATATAGATATACCAAATGAAGGTACTGAATGAACAATTGTCACTAGAATGACACAAAATATAAAATAATAAACCGTATAAATAGAAGGGAAACAAAGACTCACACTTAGTCTTTTGCTGCAATCTAGGTCTAAATAAGGAGGTCCCGTTCAAATGTTTTCAGGATCCTTCTCCTAGTGTTGTATGCAAAAACCGAAAGGTTTTGCAATAAAGTAGCTAGACAATTAATCCATAGATATAGAAATATATAAGGTGAGTAGAATCCCAAAAGAACATATTGGCTGCATATAATAATGATTTAGATCAGTAATCCATACTTGGTTTACATAGCTATACAGGCATGGAGTGTCTGATACAAATGTCTCAATAGAATCCCTAGAGAAACATTTGGCTACATATAACAATGATTAATATCAGTTACCCATGCATATATATACAAGCATGGCATAAATATGTAGCAAGTACAGACAAAGATATGTCTGCACGATCAATGGCCACATTCACAGTGCTTCTTGATCGAAAGGAGGCACTGGAGTGTGTGTGTGAATAGTGCAAGAAAAAAATGTAACTGCACTAAATAAAATAACTCCTGCTATTGAACTGGGGAGTGATGCCTGAATAAATCAGGGATGTGGTCAGAATTAGACCCCCACTATTGTAGCGTGAATCAAGCTCGGGATCCAAAGGTCAGTGCAATACACATTGCACAAGCTAATGCAAGTCTCTTCTGAGGATCACCCAAGGGCCCCTGACGCGCGCGTTTCGCCCACAGCTCATCAGAGGGGAACCGATGTGCGGGAAGTAAGCGATGTTATAAAGGTAAGTGGACAGTTCTTATTGGTTTAATTTGAAAATGGTCATTCGTTTTTTAGCCAATCAGGATGGGGCTAATCAGGTGTGACGTAACTCAGTATACCGAGTTCACCCAAACCCTGATGTTGAGTAAATTTAACCCTTTAAGAGCTTTATTGCCGAACAGTGGAATTGAAGCTGCAGTGAAACCCCTTCAGGTCTTATTGCAGAGCAATTGGTGTGGATGATTATAGGTGTTTTACTCAACTCTAAGTCGTTTGATAGTTGGTGAGAGTCAGGAAGTCCCTAGTCTGTTATTACACATAACCATATCAAAACAGTGTGTAAAATAAATAATTAAAGGAACACTGTAGAAATACAAACATGTATTCTATAGGTTTAAAATAGCTGTTTAAGCCCCCTCCTCCCCCGTTAGAAAGGTGATTTAATCACCTTTCTTTCAGCGCCACACTGGTCTTCTCGTGGCTGGTCCCTCTCCACCTCCTTGGCTGAGATGATGAAATTTGATGATCTCATCCAATCCAATGCTTTCCCATAGTAAAGCATTGAAAGGCTATTGCACATGCGCGGCAAAATGCAGCCCTGCACCAATCAGCATCTCCTTATAGAGATGCATTGAATCAATGCATCTCTATGGGGAATGTTCTGTGCTTTCACGCATAGCGTGGAAATGTTGAATGCCAGTGCTGCAGCACTGGACTAGGAAGCACATCTGGTGGCTGCCTGAGCTACTGTCACTAGAGGTGTTCCTAGGCGGTAATGTAAACACTGCCTTTTCTCTGAAAAGGATGTATTTACAATAAAAGGCCTACAGGGACAGGCAGTACACACCAGAATAACTACATTAAGGTATAGTTGTTCTAGTGACTATAGTGTCCCTTTAAATATAATTATAAAGAGACACTTTGGTTTATCTGTTACAATTTATGGCATTCATAAAAGAGGATCTGTTACACGTGACGTGACAAAATAACTTTAAATCAACAATAAAGTTGTAAATATCTGCAAATTAATAGATGTATCTTTCTTATAAATTCTTCTTTTTAAATATGTAGATGAATATAATTTCAATGTAAATTTACGTGAAAACAGATCAACTCAAAACCAACTAATATGGAAAATCTTCTGGCACCTGGTACACAACCCATATAACAGTGGCAAAACATGTTTTGAAATAAATTGAACTGTGAGAAATCTTACAATAAAATCCAGACTTTGCCCCTTAGTGCTGAGGAATACAGGATGTGGGTATAGAAAATACCAAATAGTACCAGCAAATAGAAATAATATAGCACACAAGTAAAACAAAGTAAACGTGCATAGAATGAACCATGAAAATAACTGAAAAATGTGGATCAATAATATAAACTATTCCCACTAATAGGGAAATTGCCTTAAAGGGAATGTAACTTACTCGTAAAGGAACACTAAAGTGGCAGGAATATAAACATGTATTCCTGACACTATAGTCCTTAAGTGGCTGTTTAGGTCGCCGGCACCCCTCCGATCGCATGGGAAAGGTGTTTCTACAGGTTTCTTTTGATACCACACCGGTGTCACTGCCTCCATAGCTGAGATCATCAATCTTGATGAACTTGATTGGTCACCCTACTATAATGTTATTTCAGTAATGTCAGATCAGAGCATCAGAACGACATATAGTAAACATTGCAAAAGGTATAATGTAGTCGTTGTACAGGGCAAGTAGTGCGGGGGTATCTGCAACTTAGACACATCTTAGTATCAGTATATTACCCTTATAACATACATATATGGGTACAACATTTAGCAAACGGTATTAAATGGGACCATGGGGCCGAAATTCCTGGTCTGTCACTAGGGAGAGTCCCCTTAACACTCAATGAAATACTCAACCAATAGGCAAGTGTAGATAAATATAGCTAAAGCGGCTCGTCAAAGAGATCAGCCAGTGCAAAAGGGCTAAACCCTCAAGTCCCAGAGAATGATGATGTTCTGCTCCCGCGTTTCCTGGAGGGTCTAAGATGACCTGCCCAACTGACATTGCTGAAAACGATTATAGCAGGGTGACTAATCAGGTGCTTTCACTTCCGGCAACCTGAGTGTATGGCAGAACTCCAGAAATTCATCTGGCTTACGTAACGTGTTTTGCCATCTCTGGAGACCGTGAGGAAGAATGGTGTCCCCACCTGTATTGTAATCCCATGTGAGTCAAAGACAGCATACGCGGGCATAATGATTTGCGTAGTTGATTGGTATTCCAAGACAAGTTCTGAAATAGCGTGTGACCCCAATTCCCTTTTTTTTCCTGAAAGTCCTGAAATAGGGTGACTTCTTTGGCTTCAAACATAATACGTTGCATGTTCCTAACTTTTCGCATAATGTCCCTGGGGGGGACATGAGGCCACATCCTCAAGGAGCGATATGCGCTCTCAAACTCAATGACCGCTTTCAACTAAATGCCCAATATGGTGTTAAATAGCCGAGTCAGGGTAGATATTAATTTCTGTGGTAGATTCTCTGAGTCGCCCAAACGACGATGTAGGAAAGCCATTTGAGTAACATTGTCCACCTGAAAGGAGTCTGAATTAGACATCCTCCAGGAGACTGGGACACAAGTGCGCACGTGGCTTGACTGGTGGAAATGCGCTCTGCGGGGGGAGGCCTCTGTGTCGTTGCTAAGTAATATTGCACAATCGAGGACTCAGAGCTCTTGGATCAGGTCCCCATTTGTTTCAGATCTTTTGTAGTGACATTTTGTTTACCCATAGCATGGTGCTTCTGTTTGCAATACTTGGTTTCCTCATTCCGATACAGAGAAGAAAGGGAGGAAGCGTCCACCCCCTTTAATATTATTTTAACTTATTAATATGATTGCAAGGCCTGAAAATTAAAAATGAATGTAGAAATCCACAATGCTGTATTCACCTCTGTCCTCGAATGGGGGACATCCATCCCCCTGTCCTTCATTGGTAATTGCTGCCGCTCTCCCCTTTTCTGGACGTAGTAAAATGCAATCTGCCTGATAGCTGTGCCGCTGTGCCAGGACTGAAAAGGATTTGAATGTCACTTGCTAATAGTTAAGATAGGTTTAAAGTGTACCTGACATGGTACAAACAACTTTATTTTAAATTAAAGTGCATTCAAATTTCATCTCTAAAATGTAGCCGAAATGCTAGCACGTGTATTATCGATTTTTATTTAATGCACCGCGTGTCAATCAATCCTCAACATTCCTATATAACAATAACACATACACACACACACACACACTCTCTACATATGTACACACATACACTCTCACAATCTCTTTGTCTGTCTCTACACACACACACACACACTCTCTCTCTCTCTCTCTCTCTTTCTCTCTCACACTCTGTCCCTCTCTCTCTCTACATATATACAGAGAGAGAGAGAATGTTTTACAGAAATAAATCAACTAGTTTTGCAATAGTGGTGACCTGTAATAAATATAATACAGTCAAAAGTGTGGTAAACCCATTTCAATATAACTTTATTTAAGGGAAACGTTTTTGTTCAAGGATTTTAACCCCTTAAGGACCAAACTTCTGGAATAAAAGGGAATCATGACATGTCACACATGTCATGTGTCCTTAAGGGGTTAAATATTATATTTACCTATCCCTTCTATTTAGCAAATGTTTGTAAGGTCTGGGAATTAAAATGATATGTTTAAACCCATACCAATGAATTTATCTCAATCCCCCTGTCAATCATTGTTACAAGCTCTGCTTTTTCTGTAACTGACATAAAATGTGCGTGTATGTGTGTGTATGTGCGTGTATGTGCGTGTATGTGCGTGTATGTGCGTGTATGTGCGTGTATGTGCGTGTATGTAGGGAGGGCGTCGAACAAACAACAAGGTTTTGTGTTTCATCTCGTTCCATGGACCAGTGGAGGTCTGAGCAGGATTATGCTGTCAGCTGCTAAATCTTTAATAAACATCTAAAAGAAAATGTAGCATCACCTAAAAAAAAAAGTTAATGCAAGTCATAAGTGATTTGCAATGTCCTATTCGATCATGCCGTTTCCAAGCTTATGGTATGGAGAATTTGCCAAGCACTCGCAGGTTGAACGCTTGCTCAAATTGCATCAACATTAATCAGGTTTGTCATGGGTTTTTGGAATGTTCCATCTCATTCCTGTATAAACTGTATGACATAATATCTCAATTATATTGTAGTAGCAATTATCCCCAATCATATCCTGTTGTAATACGTGTTGTGGAACAGGATAGCTGAGGTCATCAAAGAACAGATCCTAGTAAACATAGAATTGCAGTAAAAATGGCAATCCTGTAATGCACAGTGGATGTCGTCAGACCATAGACTAAAAGCACAGGGTGATTGACACAATGAGCGACACACTCCCAGACAAGAGGTGTTATTTGATGACATTCATATTAGTGATATGCCGGGAGACAATCACATAGTCTCTGTCTCTTGGAATACCAGTAACAGGAGAGAGGCTGAATGAATGACAGCACTTGCATAATGCTGATGCTTTAGAGCAGGTGTGTCCAACCTGCGGCCCGTGGGCTGCACATGGCCCTGAACTGCTTGTAATAGAGCCCAGTGGCCGGGCGGTGAGGGAGGCATGGAGCCCATTACTTACTGTGCTCTTTCCGCACAGCTCCCTCACACGCCCTGCAGTGAGCCGGCTGCTGGGATATGACGTCATCCCGGCATCGGTTTTACTACTGGGTGCGCTAGAGACCTGTGCAGGAAGAGCACAGTGATCCCATCACAGAAGCAACCACTAGCCACCAGGGAGAGGATCCACTCCAGCCCTCCCAGAGCAAAGTAGTGAGGCTAGGTTGGTCTCTTAATTACTAAATGTGTGTGCATTCCAGTAATTATGTGTGTCTGTGATTGTATGTGTGTGGGTCTGTGATTGTGTTTGTGTATGTATGTGATTATTATGATTAACTGTATGTCTGTGATTGTGTTTCTAGGTCTGTGACTGTATGCATGTGTGTGTCTGTTATTGTATGTGTATGTGTGTGGGTCTGTGATTGTGTGCATGTCTGTGATCATGTATGTTTATGTCTGTGATTGTGTTTATGTCGGTGTGTATATGTCTGTGATTGTGTGTGTGTCTGTGTGTATGTCTGTGATTGTGTGTGTATAGCTCTGGCCTGTGATTGTATGTGTGTATAGGTCTGTGATTATATATATATATATATGTGTGTGTGTATATCTCTGATTGTGTGTGTAAGTGTATATCTGTGGGTATGTGTGGATCTATCTATATGTGCATGTGTTTAGTAAATAGCTCCTTAATTTGTTATCCTTAACTATGGCAATCCCATATAAGGATAACAAATATGGATCTTATCTATTAAACAAATACAATATTAAAATTAAGAAAATGGCTTTTGAAGTTGTATTATATAAATTATATATTTTATTTGTGGCCCAAGACAATATCTCTTCACTCAATGTGACCCAGAGAAGCCAATAGGTTGGACACCCATTAGAATGTAACTCCCTCCAATCTCAGGTAGGCTGATACATAACAAATTAAAGATACATAATATTTTCTTGAGGTTCTGAAGATGTTCTTGAACCATTGGCCCTTTGATATCCTGTATGCACCCAAAAATGGTTATAAATGCGTACATGATGTGTTTTGACTACAGTGTTGCTCTATAGACAGTTACAGTGCTTTCACTTTCCTTGGTTACTATGCCATTATGCACAACATTACAAATCCAGCATCCACTATCACATCAGTTGACTCTGAGTATCTAGGTGAATGGTTTGTTTGGTATAAAGTTAAAAGTGAGAACAGTTATATTTATTGTGAGAACGAGGACACTCTAAGCACCCGAAACAGTGTTTTTGGTAAGCGTAACCCTTGCTGTGCTGGTCAGCCCCCCAAATCCCAAGTTCCTCCTCAGCCCATTCCTTCTCTGGAAAGCCCAATCCTCCCCTGGAGTCACCCTCTCTAGCCAAAGTTGTCAGGGAAGACAAGCTAAGTGGAAAATATAGGCGGCACAGATGAGGGCGCATGGATTTCTGACGACAGGATGCTGTGTGTGCTCATGTCAGACATTCAATATGCACAGAATTGATATTAGAGTAGCTAATGGCACCTCAATGACCTAAAGATGGAGCTACATCTCTGCCAGAAAATGGTCAAACTCTTATGTGCCTTTGTCTAGTTTGCCCAGATATTGTGTAGTTTGAAGATTGATTTTACTTGGGAATTGGCTTTCCCTGTTTGGAGTATCCCCCAACAGTGTGTGCATTACCTCTTTCTCTTAAAACACACATTCTCAGTGTCTGAGAAACATACACATTCTCACTGACGATACAAATATTCTTTCTAAGAGAGAGACACACACACATTCTTTATGAGAGACTGACACATTCATACTGACAGACACACACACACACACACAAACATTCTTACTGACAGACACATATTCTCACTGACACACACACACATTCTCACTGATACTGATGTACACATTCTGTCACAGTTGTCCCTGTGCCATCCCTAGGCTAGGCATGGCCATCCCACAGGGGCCTTAGATGGGAATTGATCCTGGATCCTTCTGTATCCTAAGCCTGTTCTCCTGTCTCTGAGCCACTTCTGAACTTACAGGTCTAGCCCTGTTTACCTGGCCTTGTCTGCAGCACTAGGGGGCTGGACTTCTCCTTTGATTACTACCTGTCTGTTTAAGTCCACTTGTGGCATCCTGCAAATTGGTTGCTCTTTATCCAGCTATATAACACTGCATCTCCATGAGGGCCGTGTCAGTTCATTGTATCCTGTTTCCTGTAACTTAAGACTGACTTGGCTTGTGACCCCTGCTACTGGATCTTTGTTATTGCCTGTTCGCTGCCTGCCCTGACCTTTGGAACCTTGCCTGACTACTCTCCTGGATTTGCCCTTTTTCCTCGTACCCGGTTATTGTTCCTGCCAGGCCCCTGATTTAGCTTCTTACCTGGTTACCGTGGGTTGTGTCTATCTGCAAGGGTGAGCAAACATCTCTGCACTTCGGACTCCACCCAAGGTAAGACCGTGACACATTCTCAGTCACAGACACACACTTACTCTCATTGATACTAACACACACTGACATACACTCACTGACATGGAGCTTTTATGCCAGAGCAGAGCAAGATAAAAAAAAAACCTTGCAACCTTTTGCCCCTCCACACTATACATTTGGGCAGTGTAGGCACCTGCCGTCCGGATAAACAGATGCCTACTCCACCTTAGCGCATAGCCACTTTTGTACCTGCCTTGTGGGGCACCCTGAGGTAGCCAGCTGGGTCTTGGGCCCCCAATGATATAACACAGAGGGCTCAGTGGAATTTGCGACCTTTGCGAACCCTGAAGTTCCGTCACTGCTTTCAATGTGATGTTTCTTCGCAGGGACTTGCTTGCAAAGCTGTAATTTTCTTGTAATAATTCACTAAAACAGGAACTGCAGAGAAATGGCAAATAAACTGCAAGTACCCAGAGTAAAACATCTGAAATAAAAAAAGTTATAGAGTTTTTTTTCAAAGAGTTTTTTTATGTAACATGTTCAATTTTCTTGTCACTTACCAATAATCCAAAGTGAACTAAACTCCCTCCTCTAGGTAAATACAGCTATATTCGATGCTAAGTGTGCAATAAATCATACGGAGATAGGCAAGTGATGACAGTGGGATATTTATTGTATTTATCTAACAACTCACCCCCATCCACCCGCATCCATCAAACAATCAGTTCTGTATGCAGAAGTGTGATGTATCACCCTTATTTTCCCCTTCTTTTTCTCTGCAAATAGGTCTGAATGAGGAGTATGACATCTTTGCGACGCTGTGCATCACGCAAATATTTACCAGCATTAACTGCGTTTCCAGTGTACATTTTTACGCCTTGATTCAGACAGAAAACACACAAGCTAAGCTACAGAGTGGAAAGAGATGGATGTTGGATGGATGATGAACAAAAAGGACTTAGAGGACAGTGTGATTCATTCAGATTTTTTGATATAGTATCTACATATTCTAAAGATATTTCCTGGCTAATCATCTCATATCTTGCAGTGGCACTAACCACTCTCTCAAGGGCCTTAAGAGTGTGGATTGCAAATCTAGAGGAGGATATTGACTGGGGAGTCCGCAAAGAACATCTCCTGGAGAGTCTCAAGGACTTCAGCCTTCCTACAGAATTTTGCTCAGATGCCTCACCTGTGGCCTCTAGAAGGGCCTTGTGGCTTAATTTGTGGGGAGCTGACTACTCCTCCAAGGCATCTCTGTGTGGCCTTCCATTCCAGGAGGATTTATTGTTTGGTCAAATTCTGGATGAAGCCATACAAAAGGCGGCAGATGGCAAAAAGCTTTTTTTGCCACAAGAAAGAAGGAAAAATAAACGTTTCAAGGATCGTTTGGAGATAGCAAAAGCTATGAACCAGGAAGAGAATATTCCAGAGTTTCTTCTTGGAGAAGCTTCCCCCAGTAATCAGCAAATAAAGCTTCCAGAGGGAGAGGTTCTAGAACATCTGAGAAGAACTTTCAGCCCATTCAGGAATTGTAGGAGGAAGGCTAAGGTTCTTCTACCCTGTTTGGGCCGCATATTTCACAGATGTCTGGGTCAATTCCATCATAAAAGAGGATTACAGAATAGAGTTCTCATCTTACTCAAGAGCCGCTTGCTTCAGGAAAGCAAGGGTATCATCTGGCACCAAGCAAATAATGGAAAAAGGGGTAATAGAAGAAGTTCCAAAAGCAGAGAGGTTCAAAGGCGTTTACTCCACAGTGTTTTGACTCCAAAAACCACAAGGGAAGTGGCGTCTAATTCTGTACTTGAAAGAAGTAAATTCCATGCTCAACGTGAGAACATTCAAATTTACAGACCATTATAAAAAGCATCAAAAAAGGGGATTGAATGACTTCTATAGATCTGTGGGACGTCTACTACCAAATCCCCATAAACTACGATCACGGCTGGCTTCTAAACATAGAGAAGAGCTCTAATTTCTTCTAAAATAATTGTCTTCCTTGGAGCAGTGATAGATACAATCTCAGCCCATGTGTTTCTCTCATCAGAAAGGACCCTGAGAATCCGAGGCAAAATCTAAAAATTAAAATTCTCAAGAGGGCCTTAGCAAGAGAAGTCTCCTAGGTTCTCTGACCTCAACAATTGAGCTGGTAAAATGGGCCCAATGGAAATCTCGTCCTATGCAGAATTGATTCCTTCTTCAATTCGACAGAGTAAAAGCAAATAACTCTTCCTTTCCTGGTAAGAAAAGGATTGAACTGGTGGAAGGGCAAAGAGAATTTGGCAGAAGGTTTTCCCATTTCTTGGAACATACTTACAACAGATGCAAGTTTTTTAGGATCGGGGGCTCATTTCAATTCAACATGGAAACAAGGGAAGTGGACCCGTGAAGAAAGCCGTCTGCACTCAAATTTAAGGGAACTAAGGGTCTTATATAGAACTATTTTGGTATTCCTTCCAAGGATCAATGAATCTTGGTGTGACAAACTCCCCTTTCCACGTGCGTTTGCCATGGGCTCCTGGAGGAGCCTGCTTGCCAGCCTCCTGCCCACAGACTATGGGTCCTGTAATATACACTGAAAAGTCTCAGTTAGTGTATTTGGACTATATGATTCGGGAACCGAAGAGCCGCACGAACCGGAAACCACCCGGGAGCTTGTTAAGCCTAATCGCTACTTTGGAGCAATTTCCACTGCAGTGTTCTAAGTGTTTGACTGGGTGGCCGCATTTCCTATTGACGACTACGAGGTGTAGGCCATCTTGTTTGCATGAACACAGGCAGCGGTGTTTGTTCGTTAAGTACATGGAAATATTTTCGGACACTGAAACTCCTGATCACCGCTGGACACGATTGCCTGTGTTCAGTTTTATAACACTTAGGAAGACACTGTTCAGTGGAAATGTTCATACGAACAAGGGGAACAAGCTCCAGGGTAAGAATATTGACTATGTGCGGTAGTTTGTACGGTTTTAAACTATCAAACTAGACCGAACGCTAGCCCTGATTTTATAGAACTGTTTTGGGCAGGAGCCTCGTGTGCGGTCGGTCAAATTAAGACTTACAGGAAATTCCCAAACCCCTGAACCGATCTGGGTGATTTTTAGATATGTTGGTCACCCAGTCGGGGCTATCAGGGGATATGACTTTTGTGGGATTTTTATGTATTTTTAAGGTACTTTTGGGGTGTTTGTGAAATGTGTGTTTTTTGTGCCTGGAGATAATTGAGTTTAGTACAGTTCCTTACTCAATTATTTCCCAGACATAAGGGAGGGATTATCCTGTTTTCTGTGGGAGTATCATGGGCGTGCTTGTCTGTGTTCAGAAATGTATAAAAGCAGGCCATCTGGCCAGATTAAACGTATTCCAATTCGAACTCCCAGAACTATGTGTCGTCTGGTTACTGGGAGGAGAAAGGGCTACTTTTTAATCACTGTTCCAGTGTGGAGGATTCAATGGGGAAAGTTCTTGCAAGGACTAGAGCTCCCAGGACTGAGTGTCGTCCAGTGCCTGGGGGTTGCTAGAGCGAGTTCCCCGGTCGGCTCCAGTAGGGAGCAGTTGCAGGACCGCAGTCAAACCACGGCGACTGTGGGCAGAAGTGCTGCGCTTTGTCCCCTGTTCCTGCTAGGAAGCAGTCCTTGGCGGAGGTACCCAGCCAGGGGTACAGGGAACTCTGTTACACTTGGGTCCTGATCAAAACAACTAAGCGGTTGCTTCGTACATGAACAATCAAGGAGGCACAAGGAGAAAATTGCTCTTGAAGGAAATGTATCCCTTGATGAAAGTGGCCATGAACAGTCTTCAAGGTCTAAAGGCAATCTATCTTCCGGGCTCGGAGAACGTTACTGCGGACTTCTTGAGCAGAACAGAAATTCTTCCAGGAGAATGGATGCTTCATCCAGCAGTTTTTCATGGATTGTCCATCGGTGGGGCATACCCCAGATCAACCTGATGGCGACCTCCCAGAACGGTCAGGTAAAGAAATTCTACTCTCTCCGCCCGGACAATCGGGTGATGCACCAGGATGCTCCCTCTCTTTCTTGGTCATTCGATCAGGGGTATACGTTCCCTCCCCTACCCATGATACTCCGATTTCTGCGAAAGGTTTGGACAGAAGGCACAAAAAGTAATTGCCATTATCCCGGTTTGGCCAAGGAGGCCATGGTTTTCCCTCTTCATCAAGATGAATCAGGAACGGTCTGTGCATCTTCCAATAATAAAGGATCTGCTGAGCCAGGGTCCAATCTCCTATCCTCAGGGGGTATGGATCTTGAAAAGGAAAGACTGTGACATTTAGGCCTCTGAAGCAGTAGTTAATACCCTTTTACAGTTTAGGAAGAGTTCTACTTCCTTGTGCTTCCATAGAATCTGGGATACTTTCAGAGAATAGGCTTCGGCTAAGAGCATTGACATCTTGCAACCTAGCAATACTCAGATACTTGATTTCCTTCAAGAAGGTCTGGACATAGGCCTTAGCCTCAGCACTCTTAAAGTTCAGTCCTCTGCTCTATCAGCACTATGCAATGTCTCATTGGCTTTGGATGCTTTGATCTCCAAATTCTTCAAGGCAACTTTCAGGTTGAGACCTCCAACCAGATTCGGTTTCCCTTCCTTGAGACCTTCCTCTTGTTCTGAACTACCTGACTGATGATATGTTCATTCCTCTGGAAAATTTGGATACTACACTTCTAACTTACAAGACCATGTTTTCGGTGGCAATTACATCTGCAAGAAGAATTTCGGACATTAAAGCTTTTTCTACCATGGCCTCCTGTTTACAGGTCTATCAGGATAGGGTGTGTCTGAGACCAAAGGTGGTCTCTCAATTTCTAACCCCAGGGTGGAGAGGGTTGGGAGAGTGGGGGGGAAGAGGGTGGGGGGGGGGGGGGGGCGGGCGAGAGGGGAGGCAGAGGGAGCTATAGTGTCAGCAATACAACTTTGAATTCCTGGCACTTTAAAGAATTCCTTCTGCTACTTCCTTATTCCAAATAACATTTAATGTGTTGGCTGCCTCTTCATTATGTCACACAACAATGACAAAGTACTGTACTCATAATACACTGGGTTTTATTGCGTAATACACTGGAATGAAATAGGAGGAAGAGAGACCAGCCTTTTACGATGAAGCAATATTGAAATAAAAACATCAAGCAGCCACAGGTCACCCGAGCACATCGAGTGAAAATCATGCTGAACGAAAAAAGAGTGTGCATGGGAAGAATGTCAAGATGAAACGTGCAAGTCAGCTGTAGAGAATCTGGAATTTCAGGATTATCTGGATCAAGCATTGTCGAAGTTCATCATTAGCTAGAAACCTTGCTTAGGATTCCACAATCCGCACAAGAAAATCTTTTTTTTTTTTTTTTTTTTTCGAGAACAGTGTGTAAGAATAATTATTTATAGAACAGCAGCTTATTTGGTGACAGTGGAGGCTGATCCACAGGGGCAGGTGAGGTTGCACTCATCCCATAGTTTTTGTTGCAAAAAATAAATAGTAAATCAAATCTGTTGTCATGGTAAAGACTAATGATATGTTTGTGTTAGAAAAAATAATGTTGCGTTTGTTGCCATTTGGTTTGCAGTTTCCTCCCCCTCTATTGCTAGCTTAAAGGTACATTATAGTCACCAAAACAACTTTAGCTCAATGGAACAGTTTTGGTGTACAGATCAAGCCTCTGAAGTCTCGCTGCTCAGTTCTCTTCCGTTTTGGAGTTCAATCACTTGTGTTTCTGTTCATGCAGCCTTAGCCACACCTCCCCTGTATGTGACTGACACAGCCTGCATGAAAAAAATGGTTTCAATTTGGAACAGATGTAAACTTACTTTAGACGTTTTTGTATCTCTTGCTCTGTAAACTGAACTTTAATTACAAACAGGAGGATCATGCAGGGAGATAAGAAATTCTAAATTAAACAGAATTTGCAATAAAGGAAGTTTAAACATTAGATGTCTCTTTACAGGAAGTGTTTAGGAAGGCTGTGTAAGTCATATGCAGGGAGGTGTGACTAGTGCTCCATGAACAAAGTGATTCAATTCCTAAATGGCAGAGAATTGAGTAGTGAGACTAAATGGGCACGCTCTGTACAAAATTGCTTCATTAAGCTAAAGTTGTTTTGGTGACTATAGTGTCACTTTAAGATGCTGCTCATATATTGAGCATCAAGTCAAGATTTTACAGTATTTAAAAAAAAAAAAAATGAATTTGAATGAATTTTCTGGGATTACACCCAATAGACATGATTAGTCTGCTTGAACAGGCTTTGTGAAATACACATTATTTGCATTGGGCTTCTAGATCCTGGAGTCACAATAAGTGCAAGTCATCTCCTCCGGCATGGCAGCTCTTTTAGTGACTCATTCTATATCACTTAACGGAACACTATAGTCACCAAAACAACTTTAGCTTAATAAACCAGTTTTGGTGTATAGATCATGCCAATTGATGTCAATTCTCTGCCATTTACGCGTTAAGTCACTTTGTTTATGAACCCTAGTCACACCTCTCTGCATGTGACTTGTACAGCCTTCCTAAACACTTCCTGTAAAGATTCATCTAATAATTATACTTCTTTTATTGCAAATTCTGTTTCATTTAGAATTTCTTACCTCCTGCTCTGTTAATAACTTACTAGACCCTTCAGGATTCTCTTGTACGTAATTAAAGTTACAGAGCGGGAGAAACCAGAAGAGCTGTGGCTAGGGCTGCATAAATGAAACAAAAACGATTAAACGTCTAAATGGCAGTGAATTGAGAAGTGAAACTTCAGAGGCATGATCTATACTTTTTTGTGTGACTATCGTGTCCCTTAAAGGTTCTGCAGGAACTTGTCTGAATGCATTTGGAGGTAACAAATAGTTCACCTTTCATTCTCTTCCAGGGTTTACTCTTTTTTGTACGTCTCCCTAGCTGAGCCATCACAGCGAGAGCTGCAGCATTTCCCTATTGGCTGGTAGCCAGGGAAATTTTGCCCCACCATGTTTTTGCACGGGAAATGGGGCTATAGAAGCGGCGGCCGGTGAGGTAAATCTAACAGACTGCCAAAGAATCTACTGACACATAGGGTTAAATTCCCTATACACTCCCTCCCCATCAGGTACATTAAGGGAGTACACCTTCACACCTGTGCTGGAGCAACTGTGGCTACTTGTTAGTACCGCTCTGGTTTCTGGCGCAAGCCTACAGCATTTCTTTAACCCGCTTTACACTGGGCTATACCCTGCACCACCGCTCCCGGTACATCGTGGTAAGAATCGTTTCACCACACTGCTCCTCTAATCTCCACCTATTGTAAAGTTGTCCTGGTGATCCCAGTCTGACTTCTGTGGTCGTTTCCTGTAATCTTGCTGAGTGAATTCCTTATGTTCTGGGGTCTGTTCCTCCTCATAAGGACTGTTTGTAAGAAGAAAGTAAGACGTTGCTATTCCTCTTATTCAGACTGTATTTCTTTATTGAGTTACCTTATTTCCTGCATTTCACGATTGTTGATTTTTCACTGCTACCATTTGTTTTGTTATGCTGCACACCATCAGGTGACCAAAACAGCATCAATACAAGACTTTATATTTGAACTGTTAGTCTAACTGTTACCAACACCATCTTGTGGCTAAACATAATTACTACAGGACTTTCTAAGAACTTTTTATTTTGTTACCAAAAGGTATCTGTGAAAAAAACTTACATTGTAATTAAAATATCTATCTGCATATTGAGTTTCACGAGAATTATTCTTGTCGAAGTTTGCGAACATATATAACACATATAAATGTTAAGTTTATGCAGTTTCCCTTCTACCATGTATGTAAATTTACTTTAATTACATTGTGGTCTTTATTTGGAATGTTCAGTTGCCTGTCCAGATAAATGTAGGGGTGGGATGGGATGAATTTTATATAGCGTTACACAGGCTATTAAAAGGCTTCTCTGGTGCTTTCTCCTGGATGTTAAATGCCAGGTATGTGTTGCAAGTTAGATGATTTGTTATACAGGTGTGTGGTAAATAAAGTATCTGAAGTTAAAGGTACACTATAATGAATTGTGCTGGCTCTGCCCCTGATCTGCCTCTATGTCAGTCTCAGCCAATCCTATGGGGCAGTATTGTGATTGGATCAGACTACCACTTCTCCTGATGTCAGCAGGCAGTGGGCAGGTCAAAGGGAAACCGTGACAAAGTAAGCAGCTCCAGACTTGAATACAAGTAAGAATACAAGTAAGATTTTACTTTATTTAGGTAGGCATGAGGGGGTCAGGGGGGCTAGATGGTGGTTTTAACCTTATAGGGTCAGGAACACATGTTTGTGTTCCTGACCCTATAGTGCTCCTTTAAAGATGTTTTTAAATTCATTTCAATAAAAATCACTGAGACTTGATAAAGGCTTCCACTTCTTTGTTTCAAATAAAGACTGCCTTTTAGAAGAAACCTTGGGTGTGCCTGGATATTTCTTTTTTTCCCATTATTTTATTAGCAAAGGTTTTATGTTTCTTTTCCATAACCCATAAAAGACCATGGTTGCTAATATGGTCTATCCCAAGCACAATGTAAAACAATCAAACATCTATGAGTTTTGTGAAAGACACATCTTTAAGACACCTCTGTGTCATGTATCTTGATTAAGTACCTCTTACAAAACATGTGGATTTCCATTGTGCTGTTCTGCTGTGATAGGGTTATTACCAAGATCCCCAAGAATGGAATCATTTGAAATGCTCCGAGGGGTGATTGAATAAGGTATGAAGATGACTTGTTTTTGTGCTAGATTCTGGAAACTCTAAAAGACAGATTTGCAAATTCACAACAATAAAATTATAAAAAAATACATAAAGGTACTTCACACTCAAATTGACTCCAATAACATTAGTACTTACAAAATAATGGTATTATTGAAAAAAATGTAATAAAAAAGGAGGTACACATTTAAGAGAAAGACCTACATGCCAGTGAAGTGTGTGAACAAAAATGTATGATTCCTAAAAGAACACTGAACTTATTTTGCAACTATACGAAGACAACTCCCCAGGATCAAAAATATTTGGACAATAATCGGGTGTCCCATGATGTAATATGCTCAGGATTGCAGGACTCACACAGTAGCGTACGTACCCGGGGTGGCCTGACTGGCTGTCAAGCGGCAGGGGATGCACAGCACACCCATCTCCCACCAGAGCAGGCACCTGATGACATTGGTGGTGGAGATGCTCTATACTGTGACTTTCGTGAATGACTGCGCTGCGGGTATCAAGTTTCCGCTGGCCCACTAATTCTGAAGCCGGGATGTGATGTCAATCTAGCCCTGGCATCAGTACAAAGCTGCAGCGAGCTGGGCAGTCTGTACAGAGACAAACCACTGGATACCATCTGTAATTCTCCCTTCAACGAAATAAAATGTTATTATTGTTGAATATCCCCCTTTCATAATATTGTAAAGCGCTGTGGAATAAGCTGATTCTACATAAATACCAATAATAATGTGTGCGTGTACGAATGAATCTGTGTGTGGGTATATGAATGTGGGAGAGGGAGCTTGTGTGTTTATGAATGTTATTGTGTATGAATATGAATGTATATGTTTATATAACTGTGTGTGTGATTTCCCTAACAAATGGGGTTTTGGGAGGGATGCATAGTGAGCAGATTCGTCAGTTCAAGGATGCCAGAACACATTTCCGCCCTGGATGATATAACCTAACCTGGGTACACCCAGGGCTGTATTTACCACAAGGCAAACAAGGCATTTGCCTAGGGCGGCCCTCAGGGGGGGTGGCAAAAAATGCCACACCAAGTGCCCAGGCAAATGCCTTGTTTGCCTTGTGTCCTGGGGGTGCCCAAGAGCTGGCTGCCACCTTAGCCCCCCCCCAGGTGTTAAATGTTAAAGTACTAATATCCTAGCCGGGTGGTGAGGGAGATATGTCCTTTTAGATAATTATTAAAGATCCTAATAATTGGTGAGTGTATGAGAAAATATCTGTGTGTGAGTATGTTTGTGACTGTCAGTGAGTGTGTGTGTGTCTGTCAGTGTGTGTGTCTGTCATTGTTTGTGTGTGTGTGTGTGTGTCTGTCAGTCAAAAAAAAGGCCTTGACACGAATTAGTGGAGCAAATCTAGTTAAAGAGGGTGCCGCATTTAGTCATGCCTAGGGCAGCACAAATTCAGAATACACCACTGGGTACACTTCAGGTCTCAGAGGACCTTGGACTGTTTTTGGAGGTATGTTATCCCAGCTGTAAGAGCCACCAAGCACTGACATAGCTGCCAAATATAGCAAGGACATAAATGACTGTGACTAGTTTATATAACAAACAGACACATTTTATTTTAGCATAGGAGAAATTGGACAACACTGTAATAATGTAATCTGTTCTAACACACAAAGGCAAAGAAGAAAATTGACTTGTTTATTCCTTAATTATTAATAAAGTTGTTTGAGAGAAAAAAAAACCTTTAGATGTTTCCTGCTGTTTTTCTTTTTACCATTGCTAAGTCGCTGGAACGCAAAGACACTTCCGGTGCGTGTCAAGGCAAAGATGGCGGCGCCCAAGGCACATGCATTGGTACACCGGGTGCTGGCAGAGTGCCCCGTGACAAAGGCTCGGGCTTGCGAGCTGGTATTGCCGCATGGACCTGTCAGCACTCCGGTCTTCATGCCTGTGGGGACACAAGGCACAATGAAGGGCGTGACATCGGATCAGCTGCGGGATCTAGGCTGTGAGATCTGTCTGGGGAACACCTACCACCTGGGGATGCGGCCGGTGGGTGGACTGGAGGGGCACAGATATCCTCTAACAGCTGCCAGGCGTGGAGGATGTTAACTAGATTGTAGTAAAGTTCAGTATTAGTTATAAATGATTATAGTGTTCTTGTTTGCTGGTTGAGTATAATTTACTACTGGGTATGGAGTTAGCTGTAAGGGTATATTCACTAACTTAAATGAATTGTCTGGAATTAAAAATGTTTGGCCAATATGAAAATCTAACTGTTTGGAGAAAATCTACAGTTCCTATATTCTTACCTTACATTTGAAATTCAGTTTCAGGGTTAGAAAAATCCCAAAACTCGAATTCTAGAGAATTACAATCCAAATGGCAAAATTGAGAAGATATAAATCATTAACCCAGCTATAGCCATAGTTTGTCTATTTTAGACTCTGTTTTGTCATTTGGAGTTTAATTAGCAGCGTTAAAGGACTTTGATTTTTATTTAGTAATTTGGTCCCACCCTCATACTAAAGACAAGAAAATATTGAAAAGTAGTTTGAAACGTAAGGGAACACTAAAGTGTCCCTCTACCTTCACACCCGGACCTGCTCCGCTTAGTCAAGAAACGGATAATTACCCTTTTTTTTTCATTCCTCTGATTTCTGCGCCGAATTACCTTTGCGCTGGATCAGGCTTCTCTTCCAGTGAGATCTCGTTGACCTGAAAACCAAAAGAGTGTGTGTGTGTGGTGCACGTTTGGGTTTCTCCATTGGAAAGTATTGAATCATTTCGTTCCAATGGGGTATTTGAGGGCACTGGACGTCCTCATGCAAAGGATGATATCCAGTTTCTTTTCATGAACATAAACTTTGTGTAAATGCAGGAGATGCCGCTAGTGGCTGCCTGTTAGATGGAATCCTTCATTGATAAAGCCAATTTGCTCGAGCCGTCACTCGTGACAGCTCAGGGGATTGAATCTTGTAAGGACAGTAGCTCTCCCCCCATGTCAAGAGTAGGAAATATACAAAGACAAATGATATCTCTTGACAGGGTTGGAATTTTAGTGATATCTCAAGAGAGTCAGTATGAGTATTTCATAAAGAATATCTTTGTGAAATACTAATTTTTCAGGTGTTGGGTCACAGTGCCACTTTAACACTGCAATATAAACATTGCAGTTTCTCTAAAATTTTTATGTTTTACATTGCATGGTTAATGGAACATGGAGACAGGGACACTGCACCCAGTCTAATACTAATGAGATGAAGTGGTCTGGGTTCCTGTAGTATCCCTTTAATAGGAAACCAGCGCTGGCGAAGCTCCCAATGCTGGTTTCTACACCCCTGTCCAAAGTCACTGTCTCCCTAGCAAGGTCCAATCAAATGCTTCTCTAAGCATTTAATTGGATCATGCACATGCTCTGAGCAAGGGAGGGAGTGGATAAAGGAGGGTATTTAGAAAAATATATAGTTGGCAATGGAAGGGAGGCAGGGAAGAGCTAGGCTTATAATAGATGGTAAAAGATTATATATGCACGCTGACAACAGATGTAATTTTTGCACAGATTTTGCATCGTCATGTGTGCCGAGGGAGGTGCAGATATCTCTGAATATGCAGAGTTTCAATCAAAGAAACACTGCACATACAGAAACCCAGAAACCTAACACTATGACCACTTCTAAAAGCATAAGTAGTCATGGTGGTTGGATTAACCCTTTAAGTCATAACCCTGTGTGAATTCACAACAATTTCACTTAGGTGACTAACCTATGTCTCTTTCAAGTCTTGCTATTCAGAAATTAGTCTAGTGTAGGAAAGTAACAGACATCATTGTCATATAAAAAGATCAGAATAAAAGAAGAACAATGGCATTCCATGTATTTAAGCGAAGTTCTGCTCAATGAATATATAACGGCACTGGTAAGGTATTGTTTGTTTCTTTAAAACCAAACTGAAATAATCTACTCTTATCAAAGCATGCAAAGATGGATGTTAAATGACTTTGTTGTGCATAACACATCAGTGCCCAGTTTCATGTGCAAAAAAATACATTTATACATCAGAGGCTGCTTATAAAGTGCAGAGTTCTAAAACTAGTGCAATCAGCAGGAGCAATTTGCTGTTTTCTATATGAACTGTTTCCTTTTTACAACTTTGCCACTTAGTTGTTTTTGAATTTCTGACTGCAGATGGTTTTTTTCCCCTGTGACTATTGGGTCCAACAGAAATGGCACGGGAAACCAAATTTGAGTCCCTACAACCATGTTGTTGTTAAAAATAGCTGAAAGCGGTGTTCAGATAATACTTAATCTGTTAAAGCAGTGTTTCCCAAACCAGTCCCCACAACCCAGCAGCAGCCCAGGTTCTATCATTATTTCCATTTGAATAAAAAAGGGATATCCATAAATTCTCGATTGTTGGTGGGATAGGAGGGCTGGTGTCTGAATTACTGAGTTAAAGGAACACTCGGGGCACCATAACAACTTTATCAAAATAAAGTACATATGGTGTCAGGAGCTTCCTGCCGCTGGCTCCACCTTAATCTGGTTTCGAACAGTTTAACCCCAAAGTCTCAGCCAATCAGAGACTCCTCATTCAGAAAATTTGGCTTGAAAAAGGTATGTTTTTATTCAAGCCAGTTTTATGAATGGGTAGTCACTGGTTGGCTGAGAATGTCAGCTAACATCTTTCAGCCATTCATTCAGCGCCGCTGCCTGATTCTGAGTTTTCTGGTTTAAACATTTTGAGAAAACGGACAGAGAGGCAGGGATATTTGTCACTGGAACACAAACTTTAGGCTTAAGCCTTTTGAGAATGGTTTAACTCCTTTAAGGAGAGTGAGCACATGGGACTTCCTGGCACCATAACAACTTAATTTTGAAGAAGTTGTTTATGGTACCCAAACTGGTTCTTTAAAACTCTCATTTCAAGTATGCTTGTTGAGTCTGTTGAAAGGAGCACTTCAAACTCAAACAGTACTTAAACTTGCTAAAGTGGTTTAGGGGTTAACCATATACTTACAGAACCTCTTCAATAAAATGTACGATGTCTGATTTTTGATTAATATTTTTCTTTAGATGATTAGATAGGATGGTTCATATTTAAATGTTATTTTGTTCATATTTGAAGACCCATTTTCTTTTTAAAGACCTGGGCTTGATGTATGCATTGACCTGATATCTGGGATAAGGAAATGTAATCATGTTAAACAATCTCCTGTCTCATAGGGTCCAGATATTATGAAGAAGGTGAATGGCTTGCATGGTTTCATGAATTGGAAGAATAATCTTCTCACTGTAAGTTTGTAAGAAACCTATTGTTTTTTTATGTCTCCTACAACTGGGCTAAAAATGTCCACTTGCCTAGGAGTCATTGGCGAGTGAAAGTAGAAATTCACCCTGGTGAGTGTGTCTGGGGATCCTCGAGGCCGGCAGTGGCAAACGATACCTTATCAGTATGACAGGCGAGTGGAGAATGCAAACCATTATAACTGAGCAAATATTCAATACACAAAAATAAATCTCAAATCGTTGGCTAGGAGAGGGTAAGGGAAGGTATGCTAGACCCCCAAAACAGAGAAAATGAGAATGTCGAGAATAGGCAAAAGCTCAGAGTGACTCAGTACCTTGTCCTTCGGTTACTCCTTGCGGAGGTCTCAAAAATAGTTTTTGCTCACTTTGCCATTAAAAGAAGAACCTGTTCCAAGGTATATCAGACTGATCCCATCCATAAGGGAAGTCCAGATCCAAAATGCTGGAAAGTTTCCTCTGTACGAGGGATACAGTAACCCCAGACAATTGGTTTGGCCTGTTTGGGCCTCGTCGGGATGTTGTAGCTGATACCACTCTAAATCTAAAATAGTGGCTGGATCCCACTGTTTTAACCAAAAACAGTCTTTCGTGAATTGGTTATTTCCTGTCATTATTCTCACCACTTGCATTAGGCAGTGCATTTTTTCTTTTTAAACTTTTATGCAGATTGCTACAGTTCTACCTACAGTTCTAACTAATATCCAATGCTTAAAGGACCACTATAGTTTACTTTCCTCCTCCTTTCCTTCTTCCTCGCGACGTCATCGGCTGAATGCGCATGCGCGGCAGGAGCCGCGCGCGCATTCAGCCAGTCTCATAGGAAAGCATTATCAATGCTTTCCTATGGACGCTGGCGTCTTCTCACTGTGATTTTCACAGTGAGAAGCACGCAAGCGCCTCTAGTGGCTGTCAATGAGACAGCCACTAGAGGCTCTAGAGGCTGGATTAACCCTCAGTGTAAACATAGCAGTTTCTCTGAAACTGTTATGTTTATATAAAAAAAATGGTTAACCCTAGCTGGACCAGGCACCCAGACCACTTCATTAAGCTGAAGTGGTCTGGGTGCCTATAGTGGTCCTTTAGCAGCCTCTCACTAATAGTGGTTATTACCGTATTTATGCTAATCTAATGCGCACCTCAATTTTTGAAACCTGGAAGCTGAAAAATGTTTTTGCTGGCGCAATGTAATTGACATTTGTGCTACTATATTACTATAGATACTACGATGCAACGTTGTGCATTACTATTTTTTTTTTAATTTTTATAATCGCTCTTTATAACTCAGATTGATCCTTGTTTAAGGACAGCGTTCTATTCCAATGATGGTCTTTAATAAACGACCACCCTCTTTCCCGGGGGAAAGTTCACTGGCAAATTTCTAATTGCGCTGGAGAATTTACTGATCTAATACACCATCGAATCTAATAAACATTTTGGAAACTTTATTTTGCCAATAAAGGTGCGCATTAGATTTGAGTAAATATGGTATGTAGTGTTCAGTAACCCCTAACTCCGGGGAACATCAGGGGATTTATGCTGTATTTATGGGTTTATATATAAACTTTCTGACTGCTCATTATCAGGACAAGCTCACACAGTGCTGGGGTTATATATAATATACAGAGACCTCCTGACTGCAGATTCTCAGGACAGGCTCAGACAGTGCTGGGTTTATATACACCATACAGAGACCTCCTGACTGCAGATTATCAGGACAGACTCAGACAGTGCTAGGTTTATATATAATATATAATCTGCAGAGACCTCTTCACTAATGATTATCCCCCCAATACTGGTTAATATGTTGTGTTTAGGAACCCATTGACTTCAGTGGATTTATGTATTTACATGTGTTTATATAGAGACCACCCCTGAATGCAGATTATCATGACAGCTTTAGACAGATTATCATGACAGCTTTAGACAGTTGTGGATTATTTTGATTTCTCCAGTTATCTCTTTTGTAAGTAGTTTTTGTTTCTGTTTTAGGACAGTGGTGGTTTTCAGATGGTATCCCTTGTAGAGCTTTCAGAAGTTACAGAGGAAGGGGTACATTTTAAATCCCCCTACGATGGTAAAGAAATCCTCCTTACCCCAGAAAAGTCAATTGAGATTCAGAATGCTCTGGGTAAGTCACATTTTTGTTTGTTTATTTATTTTTATTCACGTACCTTCTCCTTGTACCAGTAGATGAATGTCACACATCAGAGCATTGGCGCCTCTGTCATATAGCACTACGGGCGTCTACGATCTTGATAATACTTTAGACTTTGTAGAGGGAGAATCCCACAATGATTGTTATTTATTAGTGTGCTATAAAAAGGTATTACCGACAAGGCCTTGTTGGAGAAATAGATTCATGCTGAGAATAGCCATCCATATATTTTATTGTATCCGCGTCACAATCCCATCCCATTTCAGTAAAGCTTCTATTGGTTGTGGATGTATGTTGTGCATGCAGCTGCTGATGCAGCAAGTCCAAGGTTTGCTTGTGGAGTGTGCATACACACAACTGGAACAAAGTGTACTCTGACAGCCCAGAAGCATAGCTTTGTGTCTGTCTGATTGACATCTCTGTGCTTACAAAGACTGCAGTTATAGAACACGAATGAGAACGGATGCAATCTACTCTCTGAACCCTCAGGTTTGCAATAAAGCTGTTATTATTGTCTTTACAGTGACCCTCAAACTTTGAAAGTATTATTTTTTTTTCTACTTGCTCCCTTGCTAGCAGTTAGCTTGAGTGATTGCTCCCGTCTAGGCTTGGAAATTATATCAGATCAGTCGCTCGGTGGCTGTAAGTTCACAGTTTGGCCATAACTGCTAATAATTTGCTCTGGAACTGGTTAGGCAAAATCCAATTCATTCAACGTAATCGTTAATACAAAAAGAAATGTAATGAAAATTCAGAGTTAATCTGCATTCGTCCGTTGTGTTTAATATATTTCTTTTTAATATTTTTTTTTTTTCTATTTTTTTGTGTGTGCATATTATGCATTGATTAAACCAATTGCGCCACCTAGTGAGGGGAGATGTTACATTTTATAAATCTCAACTTGAAATAATTAAGTTATATTTGTTAAAAGAGCACTCTAATATAAATACACTTATTATAACATTAGCGAGTTCTTCTACGTGGTCTCCCCCTAAAATCCTGACTGACAAATGTAAATGTTGTCGTTTTTTCAGAACCTGCAATGCGTACGTTTTGTCAGAGTGCAGTGCCGTTAAGAAGCAGTGGTTGTGGTGCTTAGTGCCCCTTTATCCACTTGGTGCATACATGGCCTACTCTGTATACATGCGTAACTTGAGTCTTGCGAGTACCTTTATAAAATTGGGTAGCTGACGTTTCCTTCAGTACAGCTTTGCGCAGTTTTATTTTCGCCAATAATTTTGCTCATTATGGCAGAACATGCTGCTTTCCTACTGGAAACCAAAAGCGTGTATACAATATACTTAACAGAATCATAAAATGACTGCTTCCCCCAGGACTTCCTAATCTGTCAAAGACAGAAGATATGTAGATAGAACTGGACCTAAAAAGAACAGATACTACATATCGCAGTATTGTAACAACACAGGGCAAATATTGGCAAAGTGTAAATTGCACTCACAAACCAAGACTTACTATAAGAGCCTTCAATATACCCATTAAACTTTTAATGCTTACAATTGCAAAAGAGTAATAGTGCAGAACACTTAACGATGTAAAAAGTATATACCCGTATATACTAGAGTATAAGTCGAGTTTTTCGGCACATTTTTTGTGCTGAAAACCCCCCACTCGACTTATACTCGAGTCAAGGTCTGTATTATGGCAACATACATTGCCATAATACGGACCAGGGCAACCGGGCTCATTACAAGCCCGGCGGTCCTGTTGGGGGCTGGCAGAGAGCTGTAATTTACCTTTCCTGCAGCTCCTGTCAGCACCCTTCTCCTGCGTTCCGGTCAGCTCCACTGCAAGTCTCGCGAGAGATGCGGCGTCTGAGCGTGGCAACGCTCCGCGCGGCACTCAGACCGCAAGACTTACAGGGGAGCTGACCGGCACGCAGGAGAAGGGAGCTGACAGGAGCTGCAGGAAAGGTAAGTTACAGCTTCCTGCCAGCCCCCCTCCTACACAGCCCATGCCACTGGACCACCAGGGAATGAGAGCCCCCCCCTCCCTGGCCATGTATCAAGCAGGGAGGGGGGACGAAAATAAATTAAGATTTAAATAATAATAAAATAAAAATATTAATATTATAAAAAAACAAAATTATATTAAAATAATAATAATAATTTAAAATATAAATAAATATGCCCACCCCCCACCAAGGCTCTGCATCACACACACACACACACACACACTGCATTCATTCATACACACACACACACACACACACACACACTTTATTCATTATAAACACACTGTAAATATTCAATTAATATAATTTTTTGGGGATCTAATTTTATTTAGAAATTTACCAGTAGCTGCTGCATTTCCCACCCTAGTCTTATACTCGAGTCAATAAGTTTTCCCAGTTTTTTGGGGTAAAATTAGGGGTCTCGACTTCTATTCGGGTCGACTTATACTCGAGTATATACTGTATATATTTATTGCATGTAGGTCAATAAAAGCATCTCACAAGGGCACGTTATAAGTAAACATCAGATGCAGTTGCATGCAAAACCTGGTAAAGGCTGATGGTTACTGGTATTACTGGTAAAGACTGATGGTTACTGGTAAAGACTGATGTTACATTGATGGGTCTTCCAGTTTTTACAAAAGTCCTTTGAATCTTAAGTGCGAAAAAAAATTAAAAAAAGGAACTGACAGGAGAGAGCCAGAAATAATAACTGTATCGCTGGTGGAGTGGCAAATATCAACCAATTAGGCTAGGTATTTCTAAAAATAAAACGTAACTTTTCATATAGCAATTAAGAGGTGAAATAAGTCACCACGGGGGGCGTGGCCTGGACGCCGGAGGACATGGCTGCTTAACTGCACAGCTCCGATCCACACCAGCACTATTCACAGCGTACCGCACTGCAAATTGCCACAAATGGGACGCACTAAATGGGCTGAACAGCCGCAAACCCCGAGGAACACCTTACCCGGGTCACAGTCCGGGCCGATGGACGAATACCTCCACGCAACAGTCAGGCCTACCCCGCGAACTCCGACCTCCAAAATGGCGCCTTCCTCACCAGCCTCCTTGTGTGCCAGCTTGGATCACACCACGCTAGCAGACATCTGCGCAGATCTCAAGCGCATGGCGATGTCCATGGTGACCAAGGACGACCTGCAACACCTCACCGCCACACTACATGAAGCAATTAAGGCGGAGGTAGCAGGCCTGAAAACGGACGTCGCGGCTCACGAGGCCCGCATACACGCCGTTGAGCAAAAACAACAAACAGACGAAACCCATGCTGCAGCTACTGACACAGCCCTGAAAAGACAAGGAGCCCTGATCCTAGCACTGAGAAGACAACTGGAAGATCAAGATAACAGGGGACGCCGAAATAATATCAGGGTAAGAGGGGTGCCGGAATCACCAGAAGGGGAAAACGTGGAAGAGATACTCTCCTCCCTATTCCGCATAATACTCAGGGAAGACACACCAACACTTATAAAATATGACAGGGCGCTTCGGCCTCGGCCCACAGAAGGAACCCCCAGAGACATAATTTGCTGTCTCCACTCCTTCCCACTAAAATAATTGATTATGGCAAAAGCGAGGCCCAAATCCCACTGGAACTTCAGATGCGCAGAAGTTTCTCTATTCGATGACCTTAGAAGCCAGGCGGGCCCTGAGACCAATTACCACCCTACTAAGAGAAAAGAACATATCCTATAAGTGGGGCTACCCTTTCAGTATCCAAGTACAACACAACAATGAATGGGTCTCAGCCAAATGGCCTGAAGAGATACCCCCCTTCTTGCAGCGCCTAGACCTACCGCCGACACCCATACCAAATTGGGTACTGCTACCATTAGGGCCGAGACCCTAATGGTAGCAATCCAGGAGGAGAAGATGGAACTCGCCAGGCGGTCCACCCCAAGGCCCCCGGGCCAACCTGGAGTACCTGGAGGAGTAACCAAGCCACCAACAGCTGGCCTCGGACCGCCCCTGTGGGCCCCACGCTCTCAAACCACCACCAACTGCAGACACCCTGGTTAGAACGTCGAATGGACCACACAACGCTCCACTGCAAGAAAAGACTAACAGAACAACATCAGGTACTTTGACTGTGGGACTGGAGGCATTGGCACAGGTTTGGGCGGGATTTTTTTCTTTATCTCTTCCCCCTCCCCCCCCCCCCCCGCGGTCCCAGACCCGCAACCAAGACGGAATTGAAAAGGAGAATAGTGGGGACGACCGTTGGGGAGGGGGGGATGGGGGGGATGGATTGTGACAAGGCATAAAAGGACGTTAATGTCTCCATGAAACAAGCACTGCTGGCACCCCCATTGCCCACAGTCACCACAGGGAGTGGAACCCACACTGACAATGCAGTCCTACAAGTCACAATGAGACTTGCGGACCGGACATCCGCCAAGGGAAGCAGCCAGGATTGGTTGCCACTCCATGGTACCCTCTCCCACTCCGCGGATCACCCGCCTCCACGTTCATATCGGGGGAAGTCCATGATCACACTAGGGTCTATATAGACACGGAAGCACACACAGAACACTTACAAACCTGGCTACAGGGTAGCAGATAACATAGAGAACTATATGGTAAGGGCAAGAGGGGAAAGATAGAGAAGAAAGAGACCTATACGCATCAAGAGATCACACGCCAGAGAGGGGGAGACATTCTACACAATCTGCACTTACTGCAAACACACTACATTCATTATACACACTCTGCACTCACTACAAACACACTGCATTCATTATACACACTCTGCACTCACTACAAACACACTGCATTCATTATACACACTCTGCACTCACTACAAACACACTGCATTCATTATACACACTCTGCACTCACTACAAGCACACTGCATTCATTATACAGACTCTGCACTCACTACAAGCACACTGCATTCATTATACACACTCTGCACTCACTACAAGCACACTACATTCATTATACACACTCTGCACTCACTACAAGCACACTACATTCATTATACACACCCTGCACTGCACTAAATGCATAGGAGTGTATTTTTTTTTTTTTTTTAAGGGGGGGTGGTGGGAATCATGGGTGAGTTCCCACACTTTTTTCTCCAGGACTTGACCTTTGGGTGGGAGGCATTCCTTATACATCCATTTAAGAGTAACATGCATTTTGGGTTAAGGGGTGCCCTTAAGGCGCAGAATTAGTATTCACTTTACCTCTCCTTGCGATCACCCTTATTGATACAGACATGTATTGGCTACATTGTTTGGCAGCGACTATTAGCTAATGCAATGTTGCTTTTTTGTTCCCACTACATTGCTGGACTTTTTTTAATTGCACTATCTCTAGCAAAACCATTTAGCCTGTATTACTAGCATTTTCTGATATCTTAGTATTCGTAGTGCAGCACAGCACATTGTTATATACTACATTTTTTTTATTTCTAAAAGGGGGGGAGATGTCCCCATATCCCTTTGTTTGGAGTTTAGATTTTTTCTATTCTCCTTATACTGCTGGCCTGCTACAGGTTGTTTTTTTATTATCCTGAACTCACAAAGCTACAGCCTGTACTACCTGACTCTGTATTCAGTATCCCTATATTTGGGTAGAACTACCAGATTTTCATATACAGACATTATAGCTACACCCCGGATAATGGTTTTGTAAATATGAACATTATTATTTCTGTTTGAATTTTGTTTTCCTTTTCTTTTCGTCGTGGTGACTTATTTCACCTCTTAATCGCTATATGAAAAGTTAAGGTTTATTATTAGAAATACCTAGCCTAATTGGTTGATATTTGCCACTCCACCAGCGATAGTTATTTCTCTCTCTCCTGGCAGTTCCCTTTTTTTTCTCACTTATTCCATAGTGACCAGTCTCACTAGGGGTTACCCCCCCTCTTCAGGAGGTTAATAATTACATTACCCGTCTTTACTCTTTTATTGCATTTGAATCTTAATGACGCTGATGGCATACGTTGAGAATAAGACAAATGCTATATTCTATCCCACTTATTAAAAGAAGAAAGGGTAATATTCATTTGATGTTGTTTTGTCAACAAATAGGCTGGCTCATTTTAAGCTGTAAGTAATCTTGCACAAACTAAAAAGATTATCATATTGTTTAAAACTATGTTGTTATTCTGTAAGGTCATCGATTCTGCCTGTTATGCTCTATCTTTTATATATACCGGTACATATTTACCATAAAACAAATAAGCACATTTTTTTGTTATTAATCTAGAAATAACTAAATGAGTCCTGAGAGATCAGTGTAGTTATAGGGTCTGCTAAATAAAAAATCATGGTTTAGTGTGTGTGTGTTTATTTATATATATATATATATATATATATATATATATATTCTCTATCTCATATTCCAAATCAAAATGTGTGCATTTAATTATGCCCTTTTCATTGGTTTACAGTGTATCTAAAAACAGATTTCAAAAGTTGCAGATCTCTTGTCTGTAGCCTTTGCAAGCCCTCCCCCTCTAACCCCGCCCAGACTTTCTGTGACTGTCCAATCACAGACTTTCCAATAAAGCTCAATGGGAAGTCTTTGTAACACGTGCTCTGGACAACTGCCGCCTATTGAGTTGAGCTCCATTTTTTTTGTTTTTCTTTCATTGCCGACACCGTGTTATCTGGAGATTTTACAGCAGAGCCCCAAGTACTTCATACAGTAATGGACTACTACACAACACAGCGTAGTTAATTGTTAAAAAAAATAAAAGCAGAACAAGTTTGCAACTCTTGTACTGGCTATGGATGACGCCTGTGTCGCCCATTTAAGCTATCTCCATTTTGCAGGCTCTGATATCATGATGCAGCTGGATGATGTGGTTAGCAGCACGATTTCAGGGCCACGCGTTGAGGAAGCCATGCACAGGTCTGTGAATACCCCCTGTGCTGGGGATGTACATTGCTGTCTGGTTATTTATGGATAATTCTCTTTCTTTCTGTTTCTTCTTATATTCCCTTATCTGCCTCTATTATTCCACTTCCTCTCATTATTCTCTCTCCGTCTGTAAATATAGATCTATCCGATGGTTGGACCGTTGTATTGATGCTAACAGGAACCCAGAGAAGCAGAATCTGTTTGCTATTATCCAGGGGGGACTTGATTCCGAGTTGCGCAAGAAGTGTTTGAAGGGTATGTCCGTTTCTTACTTTTTCTGTGCCATTTAAGGTGCGTGTACTTAAATACAATAAATGGTATTTAGGGAAAAAAAAAATCTATATTAAGTTAGAAATGTAGAAGTGTGTAGCCATGTGAAATATAAAAATATATTAATGAGCGTTTTATTTAATCCTTTCATTGACGAGTATATGAAGTGTGTGTATTATGTCAGAAGTTATGATCGGTGGAATCATTCTCACATTTATTTGGACAAGCAAGGATATTACACAAGGGAGATGCCTTACTAATCACCATAAAGGAGCTGATTACCCTGGATTCTTGATTGATGCTAATTTAGAGACACAATAACAAACAATATTGTACAAAAATATGTGTATATTAAAGGGACACTGTAGTAACCCAGACCACTTCAGCTTATTGAAGTGCTCTGTGTGCAATGTCCCTGTCCCACTGAGTCCTGCAATGTAAATTATTGCAGTTTGCGAGAAACTGCAATGATTGCAGGACTAAGACTGCTGCTAGAGGCTGTCAATCAGACAGCATTTAGAGGCACTTCCTGCTTCTAGGTGGCGTTTGGTCACCTGATGCTGGACTTCCTAACACACTCCATGAGGACATCCAGCGTCCATTAACCCCTTAATGACACAACTTCTGGAATAAAAGGGAATCATGACGGAATATATCCGTCGTCTGTCCTTAACCCCTTAAGGACCAAACTTCTGGAATAAAAGGGAATCATGACGTGTCAGACACGTCATGTGTCCTTAAGGGGTTAACTCCCCATAGAAAAACATTACAGTAATGCTCTCCCATGGGGAGAGCATAATGCGCTTGCTGTGCATGCGCATTAGCTTACCCCATCAGGTGACATCGGTGGAGGCGGAGCATTGACCTAGCGACTAGGGAGATTGGGGCTGGAATCAGGCAAGTGTTACAAGATTTAAAAAATAAAATAAAAATGGAATTCTTTATTTTTGATATGCAGGTGGGTACAACAGTGCCTGTATCGCCACAACAGCTTCAGCAGGCTCGTTTTTCATGGTCATAACATAACAATATATGTTTGGTTTGCATATATTTTTTAAAATGGAAAGGGTAACGATTTGGTAAACAAGTGTTTGAGTAGTAATTATCATGCTTAGTTAGTTAAAACAATATAACAAGCTTAGTGCCAATGAGTAACACTTTTACAGCTATTCTATGCATGATTAGTTGAGCAGTGGTTGTCTGATTGCTTAGTTACAGGCATATGCAGAATAATATCAGATGCAGGTTTCTCTAGCTGATTGAATTTAACCACCGGGGGCAGTGGGTCGCTGGGTCAGCCGGCTAAAGTATACTTGCGGCACTGTAGTCCTGGCAACTGCTGGTGTGATGATGGACAGAAGAGTAGCCAACTGGTAGAGAGTCACTGGCTAATAGATGTTGCTTGAAGTGGTACGGCTTTGGGTCAATTGGCTTGGTCGCAGAGGGTCAGTGACCGTCCGGATAATGAGCAATACTGCAGGTGTCCGGTCTTGCATGTGAGGCCATTGCATTGGGTCGTGTGGCTGTTGGAGTGTGGACGAAGGGAACGGTGCTGAGTGATTGTGAGGAAGGGAGGGCTTTACCCCAGCCCCAGGCCTCTTGTGGGGTCGGCTTCTGCCTGCCACAGACTTGGACGTCTATGTGAGCCGGGTCTTTCCCCTTGTGGGCGCCGTGGGTGGCCCTGGTGTTTCGTCGCTTCCGGCGTGGTGGCCGAAGCTTCGGAGGACGTCTCCATGGGACCTCCGGCCCGGGTGGGTATTCAGTAGTCGCAGCGGATGTGGAGGGGCAAGATTTACCCGGGATCAGCCCACTCCATCCCCTCTCCATTTGCAGGGGGGGACCCGGCTAGGAGTCGGGCCCAGAAGTTCTGGAAAATCCGGTCCAGGCTGGTACGCTGGGGCAAAGTGAGTGTAGGCCTGGATACAGCATCCGCCATATTGCTGGGCTTGGCCCATCTAGGGCCCCAGTCCGGGTGGTCAGCTGCAGTCTGTGTTGCTTTGCATGCCGTATTGGTGGGGACCGGGATAACCCCCGCCAGTCCATAGGGGGGGGGACGGAGGCTTGATCTTGTCAGTGCTTTGGGACGACGGGAGAGCGTCCGCCTCCCCGTGTCCGCCTCGTGTGTAGGCCTCAATTGCTGGATAGTCAGGACTTTGGCGTACAACCACGGGAGAGGTGTCATTCTGTATGTCTCGGGTCACAGGTTCTGCTTAGTGGAATTCGAGTTGCTTTGCGTGGGGCTGCAGGAGCTTAAGCAACACACGTCTGCTCCTTTCTGCAGTCAGGCCCCGCATTTGCCACATGTCTTAAATTCAGTCTCTTATATCAATCCTTCCATCTGAGACTGAGAGGATCTCTCCACATTTATGGTTTGGGAATTGGGGTCTGTACTTATTTTAGAAATGATGAATACACGGCTTCTGGCATCCTTGTTGCGTTATAATTCTAAATATCAATTAATGATCCATAGTCCTTGTTTGAAATGGTCAATATGCCTGACGATTACCATTAATGTTTTTAATTTTGTTGCTCACTATCCTTGGCTGTTTTTCAGTCCTATTTATTTATTTATTTATTTATTTAATTCTTTATTTTGGTAGTGCATTGTTAAGTACATAGGAAACATAAACATGCCAATAAAGAGCAGTACAAGATGTCACAAGGAGTAATATTATACATGTTGAGATTGCTGATTTTTTTTTTTTTTTAATAAGGGGAAGGAAAACATTAATGATAAGTGGTATTCAGCGCTTGGGGTGGGAGAAGAGTAGAGAGGATAATACTACCACAGGCTACGCACTGATTATGATTACGAGGCTCAAGGTTTAATCTGGGTATTGAAATGATGAGCTCTTTACAGCTTGTCAGTGGATAGGAAATCTAGACCTACCGATAGACATTTGTTCAAGACGTAATCGCTTATTAGTTGAGATCATGACATAGACTGGCAGCTATAAATGAGTGTAGCGAACAGAGAGGTATACCATGCTATAGCAGATAGTGAGGGGTGGAACCACCGTTAATAGACCTGACTCTATGTGAAAGCAGATTTGGGACCAGGTACAGGCCTTGAGTTAGATCTAGCGGTTTCTGTGTTAGGGTGTCAGTGGTTTGAGTGCTGCCCTCCTCGTTTTAGGGGGTGGGGGGGGGAGGGGAGATGACTGCCTATGTGCGTGGCTAACCTCTCGGTGAAGGTGTTGCCCCTGACCAAGGGGGTAGCGGGGGGGAGGGGTTTGACGATTCGGTGACTGAGTATGTGTGGCTGTATAGAACCGGACTAGATGGCGTTGTGTTATAGTGAGCCTGATCTCCCTATTCCTGGGCGACCCAGGTCAAAGATCGCGGCTTCATGTGGGTGATTCTGCATTGATAAACAAAAGTATACAAAAAAGAACGGTAAAAACAAGTGAACAAAATCATAGCGGTAAAACTTTGCAATTCTGCAACTGTGCAGCCTAGGGCTGCTGGTTGAGCGAGTCATTCCAGTGGGTTTGGGTCGGGGCTGGAAGTGTCCCTTCCAGTCAGGTGTCCGGCGGGCTGTCGGCTGTAGATCTTGGCTCAAATGGTATCACATTGGATGGGTCCCATCCGTGGGTGCGATTTGAGTCCGCTGGGGCCGCCGTCGCCTCCTGCATATCCAGAGCTGCGAGGAACGCTGGGATATCAGTCCCTGTGGTTAGTTTTCGTATAGTCCCCTTGTGTGAGACAAGGAGGGATCGTGGGGGTCCCCACCTGTAGGACACTCCTGCTGCCCGTAATCGGGTGGTGACAGGGTTCAGGGATTTTCGCCACTGCAAGGTGGCTTTGGATAAGTCCTGGTAAAAGGACAATTGTGAGTCCTTAAATGTAAGCGGGGTCTTGTTCCTTACCGCTGTCATTATTTGCCCCTTGTCTTGAGGTAGTGCGCAGCGGAGTATGACGTCGCCTGATGCTGTGGCAGTGGTGGTGGTGGCGGCCGTCGGTAGGCGATACATCCCAGCGATGTTTATTTTTTTTTATCCAGACGTGGACCCCTTGCTCACGGTGCCTAGAGAGATATTAGCTATGCCTCACTGATGATGCCTAACAAGGCTGAAACGATCGTCTGGGGTTGCTGTGTCTCTCGTGCAGAGGGAACTTGCTGGCATTTCGGATCTGGACTGCCCGTATGGGTGGGACCAGTCTGATATGTTTCAGAGAAGTTCTCTCTGTAATGGCACAAGATGAGCAAAAAACAGCTTGAGAACTGAGCGGGGACCGACCGAAGGGCAGGCTATTTCAGCTGCTGCCCGTTCTCAGTATTCTCTTGCGACCCATTTTTTACTCTCTGTAGCTGGGATGTTGCAGGAGCAGCTGTGTGGGGAGATTCTGGTGAAGGTGGGTGTTCGGCGGCCGCCATCTTGGCTGAGGTATGCCGCTGGAGCATAGCTCCGATGTCCCTTTGTTCTGGTGCATTCCCGGGTGTGGGTTTCTGGTTTCTGCGCCCCATGGACGTGTTGGCAGGTGCTGTTTGTGTCGGCCACAGCTCCGCTGCGTTTCCTTCAACGTCCCCGCCCCAGAGATACTCGAGGTCGCGGTATGAGGGCTTGTGGTAGGCCCCGGTTTTGCGTTTTGCCTTTTGGTGCTTCGGCGAGTACTGGAAGGGCATCTGTGGGTTCAGCGGGGTGTCCCTAGGCCGTATCTGGTGTTTACAGGGTCGGATGGTGGCTTGTAATCGAGATAGCCCTTAGATTGTATATTTGTTTTTCGGAGCTGGGAGAAATGGCGTCCGGTCCAGTTCAGTGCCAGGCTCCGCCCCAGTCCTATTTATTAACCATTCATGATCCATAGTGTTACAATCTGTGACTGTGTTTATGGCTATTTGGGGATGGCTTCCAGTTGCCCTGTGACACCTGTATATGGGTGGGGTTCTCTGTCAAAATAACTTGGCAGCTAAGCTTACTCTCTTCTATCCTAACAACACACAGAGCGTTTACAGATCTGTACATATATAGAAAAAAGACGATTAAGATCAAAATAATTTCATTATCTCTCCTGGGCTTACATGATGATCACATCCTGTAGTATACTTTTTATAATTGTAGTCAATATGTTTGCAAACCGTGGAAAATAGGGAAAATTTACTCAATAATTACCGTAATTTTCTTTTCCTGGCTATTCTTCGTGGCAGCATCACTCATGGGTAGCTCCTCGCCCAGCCAACACAGGACAGGAATAATAGACTAATTAATCAGACTATTGGGTATAAAAGATCCGTCCTCCCTTCATACACTAGTCCAATTATAAAGCAAATGATAAATTAAAGGGTGGGAACCTGATGCTGCCATGAAGAATAGCCAGGAAAAGAAAATTACGGTAAGTATTGAGTACATTTCCACTATTCCTGGCTAATCCTGGCAGCATCACTCATGGGTAATACTGGGTAAGCAGTAATATTATTAGAAGGGTTGAGAATTAAAAACAAACTCAAAAAAACTAGTTTCTGCAATAGCTGTCAGGATCGGGACAGGGATCCAACACGCAGAGTACAAAGAGAGGAAAGGTACGTATACCGGGCCTTAGAATGGCCGGACTAACGTACCGAGAGTAAAGAATAGTCAGAGACAAGCCGAGGTCGAGGGAACGAGAAGACAGATAAGCGAGAGACAAGCCGGGTCAAGGGATAACAGAGAAGCAGGGTAGTACAACGAGCCGAGTCAAAACCAATAGAGCAAACTAGAATACCAGAGCACTGAGTGACTAGACAAGCTAGAACCACGACAGGGCAATGAGCTGAAGTAAGGAGTAAGCTTAAATACCCTGGCTCTGGATGGAAATCACGCCTCTGACAAGTACCGATTGGATATCGGACACTTGAGTGACAGATTGCTCGTGCTAGCGTCATGACGTCACGTATTGAGCGTCCTGCTAGAAAAGGACGTGGATTCCTCGCGGCCGGTGTTTAAGTGACTGGATGAACCGCGAGGAACGGAGGAAACAGCTCGCCTGGACGGATACACCACCAAGTCTCTACCTCCCTTAGAGGTAGAGACCTCAGGTACCCTGACAATAGCATAACAAATTTAATTTCAATAGATAGAAGATACTGAAGACAACACACCCCTGCCAAAGGAGGTGGAAGAAGATGCCATATCCAGTTTATAATGTTTTATAAAGGTCACTGGAGAAGACCAGGTTGCTGCCCTACAGATATCCTCGCATTGTACCTCTGCCCAATTAGCCCACGAAGTAGCCAGAGCTCTTGTTGAATGAGTTTTTATTTTGTCTGGAGGAGGTAAGTTCTTGTGATGGTAGGCACTCTGATTATAGTAATCCATCTTTTTAAGGTAGAAGCAGGTGCTGCCTCACCTTTTCTTGTACCAGAAGGAAGAACAAATAGCCGGTTAGTCTTGCTGTAGGATTTAGAAATAACGAACCAGGCACTTTCGAACATCCAGATTATGAAGTCTTGCTTCTGTTTCAGATTCTGGGTTAGGAAAAAATTACCATAGGACCACTTCTTGGGTCAGATGAAATTCCGAGACCACTTTTGGGAAGAACTCTTGCTTAGTACGTAGACATACTCTATCATGGTATACCTGAGTACAGGAATCATCTGCAGAGAAGGCTTTAATTTCAGAGATTTGTCTGACTGAGGCTATAGTGACCAGAAATAAGGTTTTATATGTAATCAGGGTAGAGTTTATACTTTCTAAAGAAGAAAATGGACTTTCAGTCAAGGTGTTCAAAACCAGAGACAGATCCCACGGAGGAAAGCAATTCCTTTTGGGAGGTCTGATCCTTAAAGCAGCCTTGAAGAACCTTGCAATTAATGGGTCCGAAGACCATGAAATGTTGCATAGAGCTGATAAAGCCAAAGATTGTACTTTTCAGGTACTAAGGCTAAGACCCCTGTCAAGTCCTTCTTGTAGAAATTCCAAAACTTGCAAATTTGTAGGGTTGTTAAATTCAGTAGCTTTAGAAGATGCCCGGTTGTTGAATGTATCCCAAACGCTGTGATAGCATGCAAAAGTAGATTTTTTTTTCTCTAGACTTTGAGAGTGTATTAATTGCTGCTTCAGAGAGACCCATATTCTTCAATCTCTTTTTTTAAAAAGACATGCTCCTAAATTCAGAATTTCTGGATTGGGATGTGTCAGCATACCTTTTGTGTGGGCACAGGATGTGCCACACAATGAAGCCCTCTTGCGAGAGGCTGGGGACCTGTTCAGGCATTCTCTCACTGTTTCCAGTGATTCTTGTGCCGGCCGCGATAGCTCCGCCCATTTTTGTGACATGGCATGTGCGCGCTTACGTCATGACGCTGGTGACGTCCCTACCCACCAGAACGTTCCAATTCGACCATTTTTGGGGCGTGGCTACAAATTAAAGAACACTGTATAAAAGGGAACGTCTGAACTAGTCTCATTGCCCTGTTGTGGTTCTTTTTAGTACCAATAGTGCATTGTACTTTGCTTAATTATTCCTGGTTTTGACTTTGGCTTGTTTGACTATCCTTCTTTCTATTACCCTTTTGACTCTGCTTGTGTACCCTCGTTATTCTTGATTTCTGGCTTCCCTGACCTCGGCTCGTACCTGTTTATTCTCTGTAATGGCCAACCCTACCATTCTAAGGTCCGGTAACGTTACATCTTTATTACACTCTGCATGTAGGATCCTTGCCATTCCTGACATTGCAACAGGGCCATATGGATCCGGCAGGTGTAACTACCCAGGTAGGTCCTTACGATACCCGTTTCGAGGAAAAGGATCATCGCATGGATCAAATAGCTACTGCCTTACAGACCCTAATCAATAGGTCTAATCCTGGACCCGATGAAGGTCGTAATGCTTCCGTGGCTCCTCTTAACACTGGACTTGAGGTGGCCACAGTGGGTGCCTCTTCTCATGTCAAACCACCATTACGTTATGGTGGCGCACCAGAGGCTTGCCGGGGATTTTTAAACTAGATCCGTATTCACTTTGAACTCCAGCCTCGTTCGTATCCCACAGATAGAGCAAAGGTGGGATTCATAATAACTCTACTAGTGGAAAGAGCCTTGACTTGGGCTCATCCTCTCTGGGAGAACGACAATCCGATAGTGTACAACTATGTTGCTTTTGTAGAGGCTTTCAGGCATACCTTTTGATCCACCTGGAAGAAAGGCAAATACAGCCCGATCTCTCCTCCGCTTTAAGCAAGGTAACAGATCCCTAGTAGAATATGCTCTGGAATTTAGATCCTTAGCATCTGAAGTAGGTTGGAACAACCAAGCCTTTGTGGATGTTTTCTTGAATGGGTTGTCAGAGGCTATATTGGATGAAATAGCTACTATGGACCTTCCTGAAAACCTAGAGGATTTAATAACTTTAAAGGATCACTATAGTGTCAGGAAAACAAAGCGGTTTTCCTGACACTATAGTGCCTTGAGGGTGCCCCCTTTTTGCTGGATGGTCTTTTCTCAGTAGTACTCCTAAAGCCTTCGGCTATAGCCTGTGATAACTCATTAAAACCCCCCTGATGCTTCACTCTGCAGCATTCAATAGATGGAGGGAATCCCCTTATTGCAAGTTAGAAGCCCAGAGTTATCAAACAGAACCATAAATAAAGGAGGTAGAAGTAAAAGGGGTTTTGGTTCCCATAGATGGGAGCAAATCTATGAATTCAAGAATATATATGTCTTACCCAAAACTGCTGCCCTTAGAGATACTATCCAAACATGCAAAGAAGGGGGTATTTTTGCACGGGAAATTTTTAAGGTACTCACACCAACTCCTTTCTCCATAACAATATAATGATATGGATCCAATTCTTATATTCCTTGGTTCAGGTCTTATCCTGAGCCTAACTCAGTGTAGTCCTGCCCGTGCAGGCTGATAACCGAGTTATTCAAACCAAGAGAGACTGAACTTCGTTTGGTATACCCACGGAAACACAGGAAGGTGGCCAGAAACCACCCAATAGTTTAAGAAAGAAAAAAAAAAATATTCCTTTTTGTCCGCCTGAGGACGGGAAAAAAGACTAGGGTATGAAGGGAGGAGGGACCTTTGATACCTAATAGTCTGATTAATGTGTTTATCATTCCTGTCCTGTGTTGGCTGGGGTAGGAGCTACCCACGAGTGATGCTGCCATGATTAGCCAGGAAAGAAAAACTATTGTTTGTTCATGTATTTTCACTCTCTGAGGAAGTACTGTATAAGCTGGAACCTTGTAAGTGTTTACATACACTCTTCGTATTTATATTTTTTGGCGTAAATTCTGATGGAATAAGATTACAATTTGGTTGCCACAATCGACTCCAAATTTCTGTCCTTGAGTACAGAACCCGGCTTTTTCGCAGTTTAACATGCGTTTCGTAGCCTGATAGTGAGAATTTGCTGATCTAAACTGGAGCGGGTAATTGATCAGATACCTCTCTGCAGTTAGAATTACTCTGACAGTTACTGTTGTTTGCAATAAGGCAGGAGCAGATGGTGCAATGTTTTGCCTGGGTGATGCATAAAATGTACAAGCACCCAGCATGAACAACTTCTCTGTGTCCCTGCTCGATTGACATCACTGTTTGGGGCAGTAAATTGTGAATAAGGAGCTTTTAGTGTTCCAAAATATTAATTTGTTTTGTGTAGCTGCTACACACTGGTATGCCTCCTTTTACCAAACTAAAGTACAGCATTATAAACTCAGATTTATCCCAATTTTAAGTATCTATCGTGTATAGAAAATTAAAATATAATATCATGTATAGATACATTTATATATTTTTAAACAAGGTTTTCTCCCATCTGACTCTGTTTCTCGGCAGACGCTCAATGCCGAGGAATTTAGACACAGGATGTCCCTCTGCTCTCTACCCAAAACAAACACCGTGCAAAGCGAACCGCGCCGGCTAGGGGTTATAAGAACAGAGAGACTTGAAGTCACTCCGTTCAGACGTCAGCAAGCTGGCAACGAAGCCAGCGTGTCGGCGTCATGGAAGAGGTTTCCCCTGTTTGAGGAAGGGTCCTCAAGCAGGGCTAATCAGCGAAAGCTGCAGGAGGAGTGCAGGTGAGACTGGAGGTGGGTATTACTGAATTCAACAAGCATCTCTTTAATTAGATCGTAGTGGGAGAACGGAGAGCAAGGTAAGTCATGTCTGTTTCACATTAAAGCCAAAATAGCAGAACTGGAAAAGTTCTCTAAGTCAGCTGAGCTTCCAGTTTGAAATTGATTTTGAATTCTTTAGTAAATAACCCTGCACAAACATTGATCAGTATTTGAAAATCCCACGCCTCCATGTATCATGTACCACGCTTCTTCTGTTGCATGTTTTGTCCATTAATAAATAAGTGTATATGTGCCGAACCTCTAGCTTATTTTTCTAATGCATACAGGCAATTATATTGGCCTGTGCTTTATCTCATTTTGCATTGAGTGCTAAGTCTGTTAGGACGATTGAATGCACTGTTTCCAATAAAGGAAACCTTTATAGATAAGTTGCAAAAAAAAATTTTTTTAATCGCCATTGGATAGTGTTTTTATTTTATTTTAATTCATTGGCGAGTTTGTTGTGTTGCAACTCTGTGGTCAACTCATCCCAACCCATTGTTTACTGAATACGTTTTTTTTTTTTTTTTTTAAATTTACAAGCCCAAGAGGACCTGGAGTGCGTGGGTATTCTGTTTCCCTTTTCGATTTCTCAGAATTTAAGAAAAAAAAAAAAAAAGGGGGTGGTGGGGGGGAAGGACTATATAAAGGCAAATAAAAAAAATAAAAAACTTCAAAGAAAATTCAGCTGAAAATGTGAGCTTCCCTGATATAGAATATATTAATGTAGAATGACTTTTTGCAGGTTAGAGTAGACTAGGTGATGAATTGAGGTTTATCTACAGACACCAATAAATATTAACATTTTCTTTGTGCCTGTCACAGTTTGAATTTTTTTCTTTCTTATCTCTTCACAAAAAGAGCAAAGAGAAAATTCTCTGTTATGAGATGTGTCTCTTTCCAATGGAAAATGTCAGCTAATCAGAAATGTTTGATTTTTTGTTTGTAAGATAATCCATTGTTCTCAAAAGTATTTGCTGATTTGGAAACGCACAAAACTTTTCTAAAATAATAGCTTCTCAAATCAGGCTTTTCTTCCCTGTATGATAGTTTAACTCCTTCATGTCATGGCAGGCTCACTTTAAGCTATAGTATATTTATGCAATTAGTATATCAGTGATCTTAGTGATAAATTGCGTAGTTTGTTGTTCAATTATTGTAAAGTACTCAAGGTACACTGTAGTCACCAGAACACCTACAGCTTACTGTATTTGTTCTGGTGAGTATAGTCAGTCCCTGCAGGGGAGGATGACTTATTGCAGTGGTGAGGGAGGGAGCTGTAATCTCCCTGCTCTGCCCCCTCGCGCACCTTGTAGTGATGCCAGGAGCCGGGTTATGACATCACTCCGGCCCCCGGCTCACTAAACCGTGCATGGACTAGGTGAATTTACATTAAAATATAAAAAGTAAATATTTGTGAGTGTGTTTGTCTGTGCACCTCTTGAGGCCGTCTCAGAGAGTGTCGCTAGAGGTGTCACCAGGCAGCAATGTAAACACTGCCTTTTGTGTGTGTGTGTGTGTCTGTATGTCTGTGTGTGTGTGTGTGTCTGTATGTGTGTGTGTGTTCCCTCCAATCACATGAGAAAGCTGTTTTTACTTACCATTTTCCTCACGCCGTGTTGGTGACGCCACGGCTGGCCCCACCTTCATGGCTGAGATCATCAATCTTGACGATCTCAGCAAATCCAGTGCTTCCCCATAGGAAAACATTTGGAAGCTATTGCGCAGGCACAGCAAAATGCCACTGTGCCAATAAACTTCTCATAGAGATGCATTGAACCAATTAACGTAGATACTGCACAGTGTGACGCGTCTCAGTGACTGTCGCTAGAGTTGTCACCAGGCAGCAATGTAAACACTGCCTTTTGTCTGAAAAGTCAGTGTTTACATTGCAAAGCATTCAGGGACAGGATATAGACTTTAGAACAATTACATTAAGCTGTATTGGTTCTGGTGACTATAGTGTCCCGTTAAGAATTTTATTTGTGGGGTTGATTTCTCTGGCTCCTAACCTTTCCAGCTGGCTCCTAGATTCTAAGCAAATTTGTAAAGCCCTGCCGTACGCTGCTGGAAGAAGGTGAGTAAATCTCCTTTTTAACCAGAGATAAGGAGAGGCCAGGGGGGTTAAAACATCTATTTATCCCTATAGTGTCAGGAAAACACATTTGTATTCCTGATGCTATAGTGTTCCTTTACCTCCGGGCCAGCACAGACTGTACCGCCGTCAAGCAGAGTCCATGGATAAACCAATGAAGGAGCACGTACCTCCAACATCAATCCAATACACTGGTTTCATTGCCAAAACATGGGTGTCTGAATATAGTGACTTCTGTCAACCAGATCCTGTATCCCTTTAGCAAAGTGTGAAATGTGCTCGCTGTAGGAATAATTGCAACAATTACGGTGCAACTACACTATAGCTGCTGTGCTGGAGAACATGGGATCAGTCTGTAGGAGGATTTTCCTGCTCTCTCCTTTCACTCCGTTCTCAGCATATGTAGACCCTAGCCATGAGGGTCAGGTGTGTAGGTTTAATATCCAGTACGTTTCTAACAATTCTGCTAGCACAATGTATAAATGTCATTGTATGCATTTTAAGGATTTCTCCACCATGACCATTTCAAATTAAATGCTGTACATACAGACTGCAGGCGCTTCAAATCGCTTAACTCCTTTGCTTCTGGAGGCGTATTTCCACTTCCGGCAATGTCACTGGGGCGTCATTAGCTAGCCCAGAAAAAGAGTTCCGATCTGGCTAATGTCAATTCAATCATTAGCTGAGAGAGATCAGCTGACATTCACAACTAAAGCTAATCTGACTGTTTCTTTTCAGCTTGGGTAAAATCTATAATGGTTCTAAAGAGGAGGAAAGCCCAAGATTCTATTGGGATCAGTTAAGATAGCATATCAGTAAATTGGTAATATTGCTCCAAAGTGGGGAGCTTTAGGGCAATGCCACAACAAGAGTGTACGTTGCGTTTCCCTGCACTGTTTGCTGCATGTAAAGGCCTGTTGTTTGTGCTTGTGTTACATGTTTGGAATAAGTAGTTTTTTTACAATCCTCATCTGTGTCTGTTCTGTAATTGGTGAAAACTGGTTTAAAATGTATAGCTATCTAGTGCTGTTCAATGTAGTTTAACGATCCCAATACAACAAAGAGTACAAAAGAGCAAAATTCTTTAGGATATGTAAATGGATGGTGGTTATTATTTATAAAGCCCCAACAAATTCCGCAGCGCTGTACAATGGGTGGCCTAACAGACTAGCATAGGGTTGGCTCTAATACTAGCGTCTCTATCCCCACTTACAGTGGCATGCCAGTGCTGTGTGTGTGTTTTTGTTATGTCTGGTGTCACAGTTGTGTATTATTGGCTGCAAGAAACAATCTGTTTTTTTTCTTCTCTCTAGAAATGACCAAACGGGATGTCCCGGGCTTTGCTATTGGAGGCCTGAGCGGAGGAGAGGAGAAAGACCACTTTTGGAGGATGGTGACCCTGAGCACAGATCACTTGCCCCGTGACAAGCCTCGTTATCTGATGGGGGTAGGGTAAGAAGCCTCTTTCTGTTACTCAAACACAAAATTCTGCGGTATTATCTCTCGCTTCATCACATAATGCTGTGTTTAGTAGATGACGTACCATAATGTGGAATTTCTATGGTGCTTTCCATTCATCTCTGTATTACAGAAGCTGCTCCCAGCCCCCCTCCCCCATTGCTCGCACACTCTCAATACTTTGCTTTATTACAGATACTGCACTAGGTCTAGTGGAGCTCTGACTCCTCCCTTGACAGTAGTCCCATGGTTCTATTCCTGCATACATCGCTGCATTTTGCACTCTGTTGTAGAGTCTGGCAGTGCTCTTCATCCCTACAAAACCTTTGCTTGGTTTTTCCATATTCTTGTTTTCCGATGTCTGCCTCTCTACTCTTCCATTCCTTGTTTTGATCTTTGATTCCTTTTCTTATCCCTTACCCAGCTCAATCTACTTGCCCCCCAAAAATCATGTCTTTGTGCTTACCGTATCCTTTCTTCCCCCGTCTCCCACGACCCTCCTTAAGATTAACTTGTTTCTGCTTCACAGATATGCCACTGACCTTGTGGTGTGCGTGGCGCTGGGTTGTGACATGTTCGATTGTGTTTTCCCAACTAGGACAGCGGTGAGTGTTCTTTTTAAATCCATATCTGTGCCCATCAGCACATGGTGTCTCTTAAAACGACTCTGTTGCCCAACCGTGACTTCAGGGCTCAAAATGTCAATACTTGACCTACTAGCCAGAATTTAACGCTACTCACTACCACAAATGCACGTACACTATGCATGACAGTTTTTATGTAAACAGTGCCTGCATAAAGATATTTTTGGATTGCGTTCTGTAAAGAAGTGTTGATGTATATATACGTGAATATGTGTCTGTGTAAATAAATGTATGTATGTAAAAGTATTAGGAGTGTGGCTGCACGTAAATTGTGGGATGTGTGGTAGATGTTTTTATAAATCATTTTGGGGATAAATGTCACTGAATATGTTTGTAAATCACTTGTCTATAAATCCCTTTATAAATCACTGCAACTATACATAGAGGTTATGTTGCGCGCAGTGAAAAACTGAGAATGAAAAGAAGAATTGGAGTAACCCTTTAAAACGGCTGATGGAAATAAAAAAAAAGCCTTTATGCTTCCTAAATAACACATATAGATAAAGCAAGAAAAACAAACAAAACCAATTCCAGTGTCCGCACTCAGTGAGATCACTGTTCTCATTGACACTCAAAATACAGAATAATTCCTTTTCACATAAGGCTGCTAAGACTATTTATACCTATAGTCCTCTTATTACAGTACGGTTTATACTCCCTTGTTAAATGCTGTTTTAGTGTTATACCTTGTGCATTTTGTATCTGAATTTATAGGGACATTATAGTCACCAGAACAACTACATCTTATTGTATTGTGTTTAAGAGCTTTTCTGGGAAGCTCCCGTCCTACCTGAGCAGAATGCTCTCCCTGGCTGTTTCCACCTCCTATAACCTCCGATCCAGTACCAGCACTTTATTTTGTTTGCCTCCTTTTCCTACAGAGCTCCACAATTATGGAACGACCTCCCGCACACTTTAAAATCTTCCCTAAGCCTAAAGTCCTTTAAGAGATCCCTCTCCACATACCTCAAAACAGAATGCATGTGTCATGGTTGATTATACATTTCCTACCTGTTCTATGTTAAATTTTGTATATATTGTGTATTAATATTGTTTTTGTATTTTATTGTACCCTATTGTATCAATGCAATGTTTTGTGGACCCAGGACATACTTGAAAACTAGAGAAATCTCAATGTATCCTTCCTGGTAAAATATTTTTTTTTTCCAATATACTTTTTATTTGGATTTGAAGCAAAAGTACATAAACAAGTTATGATACATTTCAAGAACAATACATGGATGGTAACATAACATCCTCTGGGTAATCATGTGAAACATTAGGGTCAGGGTACAGGGGGGGGTTCGGTTTACCAAGGTAGTATAAAGCAGTGAACATTCTCACAAAGAAGGTTTACATACATAGAGCTATCTTAACATTGGTCTTAGGTCTATATACAGGCCTGGAAGTTCAATTTTTTGAGTATTGACTATGCTCCTTCCCAGCTAGCTGCTGGTTGTACATTTTTACCCACGGGGACCAAGTGGTGTTGAACATTTGTGCAGAATTGGTATTAGGTGTAGACATTTTTTCGTGAATGTAGGATTGCTGTATTTTGTCCCACAACTGGGTTTTGGTAGGGCACTTTGCTGACTTCCAGTGTAAGGCTATTAGGTTGCGGGCAGCCAGGATTGTGATGGCACTTTGTTGTCTGTGCGAATATGTGTATATTTGGGGGAATCTCAGCAACAGGTACGTTTCAGGGGTGTTTTGTGCGTCAGGGAGCTTGAGGGCGTGTAGTGTATTGCGCACTTCATTCCATAAGGGTTTGATTTTGGGGCACGTCCACCAGATGTGTAGTAATGTACCGACTGCTTCCCAACATCTCCAGCAAAGCGGGGGGTGGTCGGGTAAATTTTTGTGGAGTTTGTGGGGGGTTAAATACCACCTATATAGTAGTTTTTTATGTGCTTCTATATGCGAGTAGCATTTTGTCCATTTAGATAAATCATTCAGTGCTTGTATCCATTCCTCATCTGTGAGGGCAATGGCACAGTCTTTTTCCCATAGTGTTTTACAGTGTGGTGTGTTGTTGGGTGTCGCGTTCCCCCACGCTGTGTAGCACAAGGAGATCGTTTTTGGTTTTGTTGGGTGCTTCCAACATCGGTCTAATATTGCCATTGCTGGTGGTGTGATGCTGTCGGGGTTAGTGTTTGTTATGTACATGCGCTGAGATGAGCCCTTTAATTTGTAAGTACGTGAAAATAGCGTTGTTGGGTAGATCCCATTTCTGTTGCATTTCTGGAAATGGTATAACCCCTCTGGGATGGAGTAATTGGTATATGTGCGTTTTTCCTACCCGCTCCCAGCTCTTAAGGCGTATGTCTGGTGAAATGGATCTGAAGCCCATCAGAGGGGCCCTATCCTGGAATGAGTGTTTTCTCCCTATAGTCTCCAAGTATGCTGTCCAGAATTGGATAGTGAGTTTCGTGGTGGGTAGGAGGTGTGGCTGCGCTGTCCTAAAGGTGTTTGGTGTCCAGAGGTATGCCAGTGCCTGGTTGTCCTTGAATTGGGCTTTTTCCATGTCCACCCACTGTGTGGTGCCCTCCTCGGTGTGCAATAGTATCCCTGTGGCCAATGCAGAGGCTTTGTAGTAGAGGCCTATGTTGGGCAACCCCACACCACCTTGTTTCGTGTGTCTATATAGAATCGATCTGGCTATACGTGTTTTTTTTTTTTACCCCAAATGAAAGCATTACAGATAGCCTGGAGTGTTTTTAGAAGTGTTTGTGGGATGCAAATGGGGAGCATTCTGAAAATGTAAAGCAGTTTAGGTAGAATCATCATTTTGAATGCATTTACTCTGCCCAGCCAAGAAATATGTGTCTGCGACCATTTGTGTGTGTGTCTTTTTTGCACTGTTGTGGCAGAGTGAGGTAATTTAGTTTCTGCACTTCGGCTATGGAAGGTGCAATCTTAACACCTAGGTAAGTGAGTGCAGATGACCTCCAATCGAACACATATTGCTCCTTCAGGGAGGATGTAATGTGAGGGGGGAGTTTTATGGGTAGTGCTTGCGTTTTGTCCTGGTTTAGGCGATAGTGTGATACATCTCCAAACTCCCGTAGGGCCTCCATCAGGTGCGGTAGTGAAGAATGCGGGTCCCCTAGTGTTAATAGAATATCATGTGCGAACAATGCTAGTTTGTATTCGCGTCCTAAGATAGTCATGCCTTGTATGTTGGGATCGTTCCTTATTTTTTGTGCAAGGGGTTCGAGAGATAGAATGTAGAGTAAGGGCGACAAGGGACACCCCTGTATCGTTCCGTTGGATATTTGGAAGGGGTCGGAGATGTAACCACCATGGGCCACTTTAGCTGCCGGGGTCGTGTATAATGCCATAATGCCTTTGGTGAGGTTGTCAGGGAAGCCACATTTTTTCAACACCCGTAGCATGTATGCCCAATTGAGTCGGTCGAAGGCCTTCTCCGCATCCAGTGCCATGAGGAGGCCCCCGCCCGACCCCCTCTCTAGTGTCGCTAAAATGTTGAGGACTTTACGGGTATTGTCCGAGCCCTGACGACCCTTGACAAACCCCGTTTGGTCATTGTGGATTAATTTACCTACCACGGGTGTGAGTCTACTGCTTAGAATTTTTGCGTCGAGCTTGGCATCCCCATTTAAGAGGGAGATAGGTCTAAGGTTTTTGCAAGCGGTGGGGGGCTTGCCCGGCTTGGGCAGTGTGGAAATGTGAGCTAGCAGTAGTTCCGAGGGGAGCGTACCAGTCTGGACACTATGTTGGTACAAAGTTAATAGATGAGGGGTCAATATCCGTGAGAAGACTTTGTAGTATCTGTTGGGGAGACCATCTGGCCCTGGAGACTTGTGCAGTGGCAAGTCAGCTATGGCTTTGGATATTTCCTCTATGGATAGTGGTTGGGTTAGTTGGTGTATGTTATCGGGCGATAGAGTTGGAAGGTGTATACGATCTAAAAAATTGTCAATGTCTGAGAGCGTAGGAACCTTTGTCTCGTCGTCGTCTTTGAGATTATACAGGTTATGATAATAGTCCGAGAATGCATTTACAATTTGCTTCGGATCAATGATTTTCTGACCGTTAGGTTTGTTTAGGAAGACAATCCTGGAGGCGGGTGATCTTTGTTTGAGCTGGGAAGCCAATTTAGCTCCTGCTCTGTTTCCAGATGCGAAGTAATTGTGTTTGTGTTTTTGTAGTAAATATGTGGTTTTAGCTAATTCAAAATTTCGTAGTTTGGTGTGGGCTTGTAGTAGAGCGGTCTGCGTGGTCGGTTACGGTGATCTTTTGTTCCTATGGGTTAAGGAAGTAATTTCTGAAATGATTTCAGTGTACGTGGCCTGGCGTGCTTTCTTGGCTTGACTGGCATGCTTTATGAAGCTGCCCCTTATTACTGCTTTATGTGCAAGCCAGAGGTAGTCTGGTGACGTGTCTGGGCGTACATTGTCAGTAAAGTAATTTTGGAGGTCCGTTGTAATGTGGGACACTATGACAGGGTCGTTTAGCAGAGATTCATTTAATCGCCAAGGGATTTTATCCCCCTTGGGGAATCGCTCAGATATAGACATCGTGATAGGGGCGTGGTCTGACCAGGAAATGACGCCTATTTCCGTACCAACCACTTTCTCTAGGGACGTACTTTTAAGTAGTAATCTGTCAATTCTAGAATAGCTGTTATGTGCAGCGGTATAGCACGTGTAATCTATTTCCGCTGGGTGGTGTATTCTCCAGGGGTCTACAAAGTTACGTGCCTGCAGTGTACGACAAATGTTGGATGTTTGAGTATGTCTTTGTTTCATTGTTGTCGTGGTTACCGTTTTTGTGGCAGAGGAGTCCATGTTGATATCGAGAAGGAAGTTCGTGTCGCCTCCAAGAATTACCTCCCCAAAGCTATGCAACGATAGAAGAGAAAACACATTAGCTATAAACACTGGTTGATTTACATTAGGACCATGAACATTCATTAGGGTAAACGGCTGATTGTTGATGCGACATTGTAATAAAAGATATCTCCCTTTTTTGTCACCTATCTTACGTATTAACTCAAAGACAACATTCTTACTGATCAGTATTGAGACACCTCTCTTTTTTTTTTGTGGAAACACGTATGATAGGATAGTGGGAACCAGGGAGAGTCAAATCTGGGTTTTGCACCCCATTTGAAGTGGGTTTCCTGGAAGAAAGCTATGTGGGCTCCATGTCTCTTGGCCTCCTGAAGTGCCAGCCTGCGTTTATTGGGTGAGTTTAAACCTTTCGTATTGAGTGATAGGAACTTGAGGGGCATGTTGGTTGAAAAAACTGCGATATAGTATATGGCAACCACTCAAGTTCAGTCTCGGGTGGGGGTGTTGTAGTAGTTGTGGGTGTTTTCGGTGTTATGGTAGGTCGTTCCCGTTTGGGCAGGTCGGTGGGGGTGGGGGAGGGGAAGAACTATGTACAAAAATCCGTTAGCCTTTAGGGCCTATTGCAAGGGTATGCAGACGGATATATGTTGGCCTACTCTGTAAGCCTAGCGCGGGGGTAGGTGGTAGAGAAATGTTGGATATAATAACCAATGTGTATTTATTCGTCTGTTATAACACAAGTAAAGGCAATTATAGGTAAGCTGTATAGGTATGCTTTGAAATATGAGTCGCAGCACAGCAGTGAGCGGTGACTCAGCGCCGGCTATGGGCCTTTTACTCTTGGCCGCCATTTTATATTGTAAGCACGTTAAAACATAATATATAGGAATATAACATTCAACCATAAACAACTGCAGTCTTTGCAATATAATATTAAACACGTTTTATATGTTACGTGTCTGGGCGCACAGTCTGTGAGGATTTAAATAGCGGGATCTCTGCGGTCTGGTGGCGATGCTCTGTTCCATGGAACCTGCTGCCAATCTCTTGCCATTTTGCGTGGCGGTGGTAGGTCTTGCCTGCGATTTAATTATCACCGGAGTTGAGATATTCCAGTCTTCCAGGCCTTCTTCCAGCGACATGATAGCCCGGTGTCAGGGACCAGGAACCAGACAGAGACAGAAGTAGATGCAAACACACCTTTATTAATAAATAAGAAATAATAAACAAAAGCAAAGTCCAGGAATCAAGCAGGGGTCAGTCACCAGAGCGGGTAGTCAGACAAGCCAGGATCAGGAGCACGGAGAGCAGCGGAGTCAGGAACAAGGCCAGAGTCAGGAACCAGGAGCAAACAGGAAACCACGCAAGGGCAAGGAGGTTCTGGGCTTAGCTGCTTAAATAGGCAGAACTGATTAGCAGCAGGGTTGATTACTACTCACAGGTGAGTAACCGTGGCAACAAGCAGAAGGAGCTGATAGTAATTGCAACTGAAACTCAATCACTGAAACAGAAAAGGGTTGCTGTTTAAAACAGCAAAGAAACCCTGACAGTACCTCCCCCTCAACGACTCCCCCCATCTCTGTTGGTGGGTCCGGGCTTCATGGGGAAGCGGGCGTGATATGAACGAAGGAGGGATGGTGCATGGACATCAGAGGCAGGAACCCAGGAGCGTTCCTCTGGACCGTATCCTTTCCAGTGCACCAAGTATTGGATCTGTCCTCTGAAGACCCGTGAGTCAATGATGCTGCGTATTTCATATTCCTCATGATTGTCAATCAGAACAGGACGTGGACGTGGCACTGAGGTGGTGTAGCGATTACAAACCAATGGTTTCAAGAGGGAAACATGGAAAACATTTGAGATGCGCATGTTAGCAGGAAGGTCAAGTGCGTAAGCTACAGGGTTAACCCTTCGAAGTATACGAAATGGCCCAACGTATCGGGGTGCCAGTTTTTGTGAGGGAACACGGAGGCGTAGGTTGCGGGAAGACAGCCAGACCCTCTCTCCGACCTGATAGGTAGGTGCAGGAAGGCGTCTGCGGTCGGCCTGGAGTTTGTAGTTCTGCATTGCGCGTTGCAAAGAACTCTGGACCTGCACCCAAGTGGAACGGAGTTCCCTGAGATGTTCCTCCAATGCCGGTATCTCCTGTGGCAAGAACGTATCAGGCAACATGGACGGTTGAAACCCATAGTTTGCCAGGAATGGGGATAGCCGGGAGGAGGCATTAATCGCACTATTGTGGGCAAACTCCGCCCAGGGTAGCAGATCAGACCAGTTGTTCTGGTGGTCAGAAATGTAGCAACGCAGAAACTGTTCCAGTGTTTGGTTAGCTCGTTCCGCTGCACCATTGGATTGCGGGTGGTAGGCCGAGGAGAAGAAAAGCTGAATTCCCATTTGCTTACAAAAAGCTCTCCAAAATCTGGACACGAACTGGCTACCCCTATCTGAGACTATCACTTTGGGTAACCCATGCAAACGAAAGATCTCCCGACCAAAAATTGTTGCAAGTTCCTGGGAAGTTGGTAGTTTTTTCAAGGGAATGCAATGCGACATCTTCGAGAATCGGTCAACAACCATGAGAACGACTGTATTGCCACGGGAGACCGGAAGATCTACGATAAAATCCATGGACAAGTGGGTCCAGGGTCGTTCACCATTAGGTATGGTTTGCAGGAGACCCACTGGAGGGCGTCGTGGGGTTTTATTTTGAGCGCACACAGGACAGGCAGCTACAAAAGCGGTGACATCCGAACGGAGACCAGGCCACCAAAATTGCCGGGATACGGACCAGATTAACTGGTTTTTGCCTGGATGTCCAGCTGCTTTGGGGTCGTGGTATGTACTCAATAGTTTCGTACGGAGGTTAATAGGTACAAAACAACGGCCATTAGGTTTCTCTGGAGGAGCATTACTTTGTGCAGCCAGAATCTCCTCGCCTAGGGGTGAGGTGAGGTTAGTACGGATGGTTGCCAGTATATGGTCTGGAGGAATCACAGGAGTAGGGGTTATCTCCTCTCTAGATGGAGGGGAGAACTGTCGAGACAAGGCATCAGCCTGAATGTTTTTTGTACCAGGCAAGTAAGAAACCACATAATTGAATCTTGATAGGAAGAGAGCCCATCTAGCTTGCCGGGGGGAAAGTCGCTTAGCTTCCGAAAGATATGTTAGATTCTTGTGGTCTGTGAGTATGAGGATTGGCACTGAAGTACCCTCAAGAAGGTGCCTCCATTCTTTGAGAGCTAAAATTATGGCTAGAAGTTCTCTATCACCAATCTGGTAATTGCATTCCGCCGGGTTCAATTTCCTCGAGAAATACCCGCACGGATGCCTGGAGCTCTCTGGGTTAGGACGTTGAGACAGGAGGGCGCCCACTCCTGTCTCAGACGCATCGACCTCAAGAATGAATGGTAAGGCAGGGTTAGGGTGTGCCAGTATAGGAGCAGCAGCAAAGGCGACTTTGAGAGACTCAAAGGCAGTAATGGCTTCCTGTGACCAATGCTGTGGATCAGCATCTCTCCTGGTCATGTCCGTGAGAGGTTTAACCAAGGAAGAAAAGTTGCGTATGAACTTCCGATAATAATTGGCGAAGCCCAGAAAACGTTGTATAGAGCGAAGACCCGTAGGTCGAGGCCATTTTAGTACAGCCGAAAGTTTCTCCGGATCCATAGAGAATCCAGCATCTGAGATAACATATCCCAAGAATGTGACCTGTTTGCAGTGAAACTCACATTTCTCCAATTTGCAGAACAGATTATTCTCTCTAAGTCTCTGTAGAACACGAGAAACGTCTGCGTGATGGTTCTCGAGAGATGTGGAATGGATCAGAATATCATCAAGATAAACCACCACGCATTGCTGCAGCATATCTCGCAGGACGTCATTTATAAATTCTTGGAAAACCGCCGGAGCATTGCAAAGACCAAAGGGCATTACTAGGTATTCGTAATGGCCACTCCTGGTGTTAAATGCGGTTTTCCATTCGTGGTCCTCTTTTATCCGGACGAGATTATATGCCCCTCTCAGATCAAGTTTGGTGAAGACCGTTGCTCCCTTGAGGCGGTCAAATAACTCCGTGATTAATGGAATGGGGTAGGCATTCTTAATAGTAATGCGATTGAGACCCGTATAGTCGATACAGGGTCTCAACTCGCCATCTTTTTTCTTTACAAAGAAAAAGCCGGCCCCGGCAGGAGAAGATGACTTCCGAATAAAACCCTTAGACAGTGCATCGGTAACATACTCCTCCATGGCTCGATTCTCTGCTACAGACAGTGGGTAAATCCGGCCCCGGGGAGGATTGGTACCCGGTTGGAGTTCGATACCACAGTCATACGGACGGTGTGGTGGCAGAACGCTGGCTTGACCCTTGTCAAATACATCTTGGAATTCTTGGTACTCAGCGGGTAAGGAAGAGGAAGAACATGCGCCCAAAACTTTGACCGGTTTTTGGAGACAGGACAATGTGCATTGCTGGGACCATGATAATATCTCAGCTTTGCGCCAATCAATTGTGGGGTTATGCTTCTGTAACCAAGGGTATCCCAAAACAACCTGGTAATATGGAGAGGAAATGACCTGGAATTGGATCGTCTCATGATGTAGAGCCCCTACAGCCAGAGATATGGGCACGGTTTCTTGGGTCACGTGGGTTGGCTGTATTGGTCTGCCATCGATGGCTTCGAAGGCTAGTGGGAAGTTGCGAGACTGTAAGGGTATAGAGTGCTTTGCTGCAAATGCACAATCTATAAACAAGCCTGCGGCCCCAGAATCAAGAAATGCCCGGGTCTCAATGGATGAATCAGGCCAGGATAGGATAATAGGCACCAAGGGTTTGCCCACACATATCTCTGGGTCTGCAGAAAGACCACCCAAGATCTGCCCCTGACAGTATCTTGGGTGCGGACCCTTTGCCGGACGGATCGGGCAAAACTTTAACATGCTACCGTGGTGTCCGCAGTATAGGCACAGGCCCTCCCTCCTCCTAAAGGCTCTCTCCTCGACCGAGAGGCATGAGAAGCCTAACCGCCTTGGCTCCACACAGACAGAGGACTCAGGCCCAGGAGGCATAGGAGGTGAGGGAGGTTTGGGTGGGCAAGAAAAGCTTGGTGCCAAATATACAGGAGGCCTCCGCCGGCGCTCCCTGGATGAGGATCTCTCTCGGAGTCTGATGTCAATGAGGGTGACAAATGAGATCAGTTCCTCGAGATCTTTAGGTAACTCTCTGGCTGCAATCTCATTTTTAAACACATCGGAGAGACCCTGTGCAAAGGCAGCCACGAGAGTCTCGTTGTTCCAGTCACCCTCTGCTGCCATGGTACGGAATTCACTGGCATACTCGACAATAGTTTTTGTGCCCTGAGCATTAGGCATGAGTAGTTCGGCAGTAGGGGTGGAGCGAGCTGGAATATCAAAAACCCTTTTAAAGGACGCAACAAATTCAGGGTAATTGTAAATAATAGGCCTCTCTGCCTCCCAGAGAGGTTTTGCCCAAGCTAGGGCCTTTCCAGACAGCAAAGAAATCATGAAGTGAACTTTGTCACTGTCTGTAGGAAATGCCTGGGGCAGGATTTTAAGGTATCCTTTAACTTGATTTATAAATTCTCTGCACTGAGCTGGGTTGCCCCCAAAATACTGAGGGAGCGGGACAGACCCAGTCATTTCTCTAGCCGCTACAGGTTTGGAGGCTACAATCGGTGCTAGAACAGGAAGTGAGGCAGAGGCGGCCGCAATCACAGGCTGGCCGGGTACTGGATCCAGATGGGCATACTGGTCCAAATGGTGGTTCTGCTGGTCCCACTGGGTAAGCAGGTTAGGTATAGGTGTCTTGCCTGTACCATCTGTATTCATGGCCCTTGCGTAATGTCAGGGACCAGGAACCAGACAGAGACAGAAGTAGATGCAAACACACCTTTATTAATAAATAACAAATAATAAACAAAAGCAAAGTCCAGGAATCAAGCAGGGGTCAGTCACCAGAGCGGGTAGTCAGACAAGCCAGGATCAGGAGCACGGAGAGCAGCGGAGTCAGGAACAAGGCCGGAGTCAGGAACCAGGAGCAAACAGGAAACACAGGAACAAGGAGACTTCTGGGAAACAGGAAACCACGCAAGGGCAAGGAGGTTCTGGGCTTAGCTGCTTAAATAGGCAGAACTGATTAGCAGCAGGGTTGATTACTACTCACAGGTGAGTAACCGTGGCAACAAGCAGAAGGAGCTGATAGTAATTGCAACTGAAACTCAATCACTGAAACAGAAAAGGGTTGCTGTTTAAAACAGCAAAGAAACCCTGACACCCGGTCCACTCCGTTTCTTTTAACAATTAGCTTGGTAGGAAATCCCCATTTATACAGAATATTGGCGTTGCGTAGTGCTGCTGTTGTGGGAGCAAATGACCGTCGTTTGGACATGGTGGTCGATGAAGAGCTTGATGCCTGCATAGTCGCCTGGCAATTCTGCGTTGAGTCTAGATGTTTGCATTATCTGGTCTTTTACTGTGAAGTAATGTACTCTGGTAATGACATCTCGTGGCGTAGTTGCAGGCAAATACCTTGGTTTGGGAAGCCTGTGCGTTCTGTCAAGGCGAAGGTCCTCCTTCGTTAGTGTGGGGAGTATAACTTGAAATAGCGTCTGCACGTATTGCACAAGTTCTTGCGGTTTAATGTTTTCAGATATGCCGCGGATTCTAATATTATTTCTTCTATCCCGGTCTTCATTGTCAGCTATTTTCCTTCTAAGTAGGATACCTTATTCTTTAGTGCAGTATGGGCTTCTGCAAGGACATTGTGGGCTTCTTGCAATCCCTCTGTCCGCTCCTCTAGGTGTGCTGTCCTGTCCCCCAGTGCTTGTATGTCAGCTCTTATGTCTGCTGCTAATTTGTAAAAGTCTGAGCGGAGGTCTGCCCTAAGAGTATCCAGCATGGAACTAATGGAGGCATCTGTGGCTGGGGCAGTGACATCTGTGGCTGGGGCAGTGACAGTGGAGGGAAAGCTGCTTTGACTCTCACCAGCATCAGAGTCCCATGCAGGCGATCGAGTTCCGCCGCCGCCATCTTGGATCTGTGCGGGAGTAGCAGGCTGCACGTTCTTTGCTTCAGTTTTTTGGCAGATTTTGAAGCCATGGTGTTCAGGGTATAATAGTCGTTGTGGGTGGCTGTGAGGAGCGGCCCGATCGCTGTATTTTCACGCTGTAGGACCCACGGCTCAGCGGAGCTCACGGCTTATGCGACCGTTTACATGCGGTCCGTGGTCACGCCCCCTTCCTGGTAAAATATTTTATAAATACATTTGTTTTGGTGAGTAGAATCATTCCCTTCAGGCTTTTTGCAGTAAACACAGATTTTTCAGAGAAAATGCAGTGTTTACATTACAACCTAGGGATAACTCCACTGGCCACTCCTCAGATGGCTACTAGAGGTGCTTCCTGGGGCAGTGCAAATTACCTTAGGGTAAACAATGTTAGAACGATAGAAAATCTGACCCAGAGTGGTTATAAGAAGGAAAAACTAAGGTTAAAAAAAAATCTATAAGATACTTTATTAGGAGACTCAAAAACAGAGGAATGTACACATGGTGCACTTGCCACACTTGAATACAGTGGTGTGGTAGTGTGCTCTAAATAAACTAAATAGACAAAAGTAGGGATAATTTACAATAGGGTAGCCAAGTGAAGAACATATGAACAGATACAGGATGGGTGGAGACAAAACTCCAGGGTACAGGAGTGCAGCCCAGATAGAATAACTGCAAAAGGCTCTGTGTGCCTGGAAAACAAGATACGCAGTAGCCAGATTAGTGCAGTATAAATGGAATAGTATTGGAGTGATGTTCCAGAAATGTATCGGAGAAATTGATACAACAAAAATGGATCTATTTTGTGTTGTTAGAATCTCCACTGGGAATTCCCTGAATGATACAATTGTCTAAGTCTCACACCCAGATATAGTAAAACACCGTACTATAGACTCCAAACTGCAGATCTATAGTGTAGCCATGATTCCAAGGGAATGCCTTCTGAGACCGAGTAGTCCCTTATGGTTGGGGTTCGCTCAGTATAATATAGAGGGGAGTGATGGTTAGAAGCACTCAAAATAGGTCTGCCTGCTAGTGCCGTGAAACTAGGCGTACTAACATGGAGATACGATCCGATAATGTTGTCTGGCTAGAGGGGAGAGAGATTTAATAATGTCTCTGGATGGTTATGATCACTTAATCCCTCTAGTTAAGCCAAAATCTATATTTGTTAACGAAATAGTTAGATGGATAGTAATAGTGATGGAGTCCCAGCGAGAGAAAACAGGCAAACTAGTCTGTACTTGCAGGGGCACCTGTCAAAGTCAAGTCTAGCTGTAATGTCTCTATAGAGCATAAAATCTATATGATATAATATGTACAGCAGGTGCCTAATGTCCTCCAGGGTTCAGGGTAGAAATACACCTATCTGTGCCTTCAAAGGCACCTGTCTACCAAAACGGAGTTGTCTCGTCTCACTGGCTAAACAGTAGTAGTGATAGAGCCAGCGAGAAAAAACCCATAAACAAGCTAGTCTGTGCCTTCAACGGCACCTGTCAACAAGGAAGATCTAGCTATACTGATTCTGTTGAATATAGAGTGCAGGTGCCTCGTGTCCAACAAGGCTCAGGCTAAACTATCCCTTAGTCTGTGCCTTCAAGGGCACCTGTCTAGTGATACCAAGTGATACCAAGATACCTGACTATCTACCTAAATCAGTTTGCATCTAGATAAATGCTAGAGGAGGTATAGAGGCATCACAGGAACCGGCAGTACTGATCTGATGAGCCGAAGTCCGTCGAAACGCGCGTCGGGGCTCGATACACATGGCCGGCTTCTGTGATGCTTCTATGCCTCCTCTAGCACTCATCTAGACGCGAATTTATTTAGGCAGATAACCACCATTCCGGTTATCACAAGAACGGCACACAGATCAGTATTGCTGGTTCCTGTGATGCCTCTATGCCTCCTCTAGCATTTATCTAGACGCAAAGTGATTTAGGCACATAGCCAGTATTCCGGTTATCACAGGAGCGGCACACAGATCAGCACCCAGCCTGTATCTGTTCATATGTTCTTCACTCCCCTACCCTATTGTAAATTATCCCCAATTTTGTCTATTTAGAGCACACTACCACACCACTGTATTAAAGTGTGGCAAGTGCAGCATGTGTACGTTCGTCTGATTTTGAGTCTCATAATAAAGTATCTTATAGATTTTTTTTTTAAACCTTAATTAGTTTTTCCTTCTTATAACCACTCTGGGTCAGATTTTCTATCGTTCTAACAAGGACTAAAAGAATGGTTACAATTGCAATGTCCTAGGCATTGTGCAATATAAATCCCACATCCCTGTGTCAACCAACAGCCAACTTATAATTAGTTTTCTAGTTGTGACAGCTCCGCTTTACGTTTTCTCATCTAATCACTGTTTGTTTTTGTCTTTTTATTCCTACTCGGCTTGAAATTCTCTCGCCACTATTTACTAGATGGCAGGGAAAGGTTTCCTGACAATCTAACATTATTTATATGAAACAAAATATATTTTCCTCTTGTCTGCTCCACTTCCTGGTCACGGGTGAGTGGTCCAGTGGCAATTACCAGCCCTGACTACTAATATGTTAAGAAAATCAATTTGCAAAACTTGATATTCTGCTGTTATTGAGGACATGCAAATCCCGACCAGGGCTCTAAACCATTGTGTCTCTGCATAGCAAAGCATTAAAATTCTATCTGTAATTCTCTGTATATTTTATTTATACAGCGGCTTAGCTATGTTCTAAAATGAAGGTGTGGGATGCAGAAAGGGGTTGATTAGATATTTTTTTTTCTTGATTGATATTGGTTAGTTTAAGCACATTTTGAACCCAGTCATTGAATGTGACTTGGTAATGTATAAAGAAATTTGCCCAGTTCCTTATCAAAGCAAATAATAATAAAGCAGTTCATGTGTAGGAGTACAAATTGAATGCTAAGGGATCCCCCACTAATCTTCTCGTACATGCCAAAGGAGATGCCAATAGGATTTTGCTGGCTGATTTGAAATGTAATCAAAATTCTGCTTTGCATGTTTTGCCATCTTCAAAGGAATAGAATGCAGGAGTCAGAATAGCCTTATTTATTTTCTGTACGTTTTAATGGGGTGCAGTTCAGCTGGTCGGTATAAGGAGAATTGGATTTGGTTGCCATTTACTTACATTTTGGCTGTTTGAAACTATTGTTTTTTGCAGAGAATTTGCTAGGTTTGTTGGTAGTTTAAATACAGCTGATATAACCAATTCTGACTTTTTATAACGAGCCCAGTGTGTCTCATATAGCAAACTTTATTTAAAACGGCCATGCTGAACATTCTGGCATCTGCTATTTGGCGTATGGTAATTCAAGCAAATTTTTCTTCAAATGTATTCTGCAGTGCACTGTTTTACCACACTATAATGCTTATTGAATAAATGTCGGGGTTTTTTCACTTAACTGAACAGTTTTATCACCATTCCCAATTTAGGGAAGAATCCTGTTTGATTTTCATATGAACCCCCCTCTCCAATTTTCTCCCTCCCTCAAAAGAACTTCATACACAATTTAAATCATTATTCATTAAAGCAACACTCTAATGTTATGATAAAATTCCTCTGATTTTTCTAAAATCAAATCTATTTACATGCAATAGCAACGTTAAATGTCTTTTTATGATGTGTCCAGGTAACTGGATGGAATCCCTTTAATCTTGCCAGGTTTCTTTAAAAGGTTTAATAAAAGCCCCAGAGGGTTTGCACCCGTAGCCTTCTAGCCCTGCACCTACTGTGGTTATGGTGCTCGGAGCGTCCCTTTAACCACCGGCGCTCGGTACTGTATTTAAATTTTATTGATAAATGAATATTATTGGTCGGCGGTTCTTATAAGTCTCCATAGATTTAATAATATCGTAGATTTTAGTTTTATTAAAGCATTTAAACCTATCAATCCTGGCTGTTTGCTTCTCTGATACGTGTAACAGGTGTAGGCAATGTTTTGTTTTGGCTGATGGCTTCTGCTTCCTTAGTGATGGCGCACCTTGATCTCCGACTGTGATGTTTTTCCATTCTGTGCTGTCTGAGTCTGTAGAATTATAGCTTGTCCGCCGGGTAAGGGTCTCTGCTGAGACGCTTGCTCATCTGCAGTATCACCGAGTGTTTGTGGCCCCTGCAGGGCAGCAATGTTTTCCATTGGATTTACTGCCGTTTGCCTTGTTTATCGGCAAACGACTTCATTTTACAAGCAGCCTTTTCCCAGCTTTGTGTGCGTGTGTTTATGTGTATGGCTGAGGATTCTATGCTGTGCGCTGTGGCATGGCGCAAAGAGTGCAGATGTGTGATGTACTTTGCTGCTTCACTTGAACTCCTGCTGAATGTATTTGTTTTCTGATTGTCCCATCCCACAGGATCTACTACTGTAGTCATGTAGTCGCTGTTTGTTGTATTTTAGGACTGTCAGACTAGATTTATACCTAGATCGTTTAATTCCCAATTTTCTGGTCAGTTAATCCTTTTTACATTTTGGATTGTGAACGTGTAACACAGAGCTCCACAGCAATAAAACTTGCAGTATTATGCTGCGAATGAGTGAATACCAGAGCTCCAATCAATATATAATTCACAGTAACGTGCGGTGTATGAATGTATACACGGGTCAATGGCAAAATAAAGATAAAAACGCCACAATAATGTGTATATGTATAAATGAAATATACTGCCTTTAGTTGCAGGTATCCTACTCATTTACTTAGTTATCTGTAAGTCTCTGGTGTTCCTGTAACATTCTTGCCTGATCACAAGCCACCTCTGTCTATTTTAGATAATTTGGATAATGTGGAGAGGGTGAGCGAAGCTCTAATGTAGTTCTACAAAGAAAAGCAAATTACACTTTAGTGGACCTGTGACCTGCTAACACTGTTTGAATACGTACAATGTAAAATGATTTATTTGAAATTAAATATTTCCATCTTTCTGCCTCGAAGCTCGTTATGATTTATAATTAACGACACTTCAGAGTATTTGTTAATCATATACTTCTGTATAAAAGTACAGTGTAAAGGCTAGATTTCACTTTTTAATCTATTTTTAAGGATTGCTCATCACATGACTCAAAAACCTAACTAATGATTTGCAAGATTAACGAGTGATACATGTTGTACTGGTCTCATTATTGGCATTTACGAGGTTTCCAAGATTGGATGAAGCCTCTGAAGGAGAAAGGTTCTTTTGATATTGTTCACATGTTCTGAAGATGGTTGAAACATGCCGTTCATTTAGAATTCTCTTGTGTTCCACAGAGGTTTGGCTCTGCTCTAGTTCCATGGGGATCTCTACAGCTGAAGAACAAGCAGTTTGCTAAAGATTTCCAACCAATAGACAAGGATTGTTGCTGTCCCACATGCAAGCGGTAAGATAAGATGGAGCTGTAATATGTGAAGTTTGTGTCTTCTACCATGGTATGACACTGACAGGAGGGAGCTATGGGACATGGAGTCTGTCCCTCCCAGCACAGGGGGTGACAGACAGGAGGGAGCTATGGGACATGGAGTCTGTCCCTCCCAGCACAGGGTGACACAGACAGGAGGGAGCTATGGGACATGGAGTCTGTCCCTCCCAGCACAGGGTGACACAGACAGGAGGGAGCTATGGGACATGGAGTCTGTCCCTCCCAGCACAGGGTGACACAGACAGGAGGGAGCTATGGGACATGGAGTCTGTCCCTCCCAGCACAGGGTGACACAGACAGGAGGGAGCTATGGGACATGGAGCCTGTCCCTCCCAGCACTGGGTGACACAGACAGGAGGGAGCTATGGGACATGGAGTCTGTCCCTTCCAGCACTGGGTGACACATACAGGAGGGAGCTATGGGACATGGAGCCTGTCCCTCCCAGCACAGGGTGACACAGACAGGAGGGAGCTATGGGACATGGAGTCTGTCCCTCCCAGCACAGTGTGACACAGACAGGGGAGATATGGGACATGGAGTCTGTCCCTCGCAGCACAGGGTGACACAGACAGGAGGGAGCTATGGGACATTGAGTCTGTCCCTCCCAGCACAGGGTGACACAGACAGGAGGAAGCTATGGGACATGGAGTCTGTCCCTCCCAGCACAGTGTGACACAGACAGGGGAGATATGGGACATGGAGTCTGTCCCTCCCAGCACTGGGTGACACAGACAGGAGGGAGCTATGGGACATGGCGTCTGTCCCTCCCAGCACAGGGTGATACAGACAGGAGGAAGCTATGGGACATGGAGTCTGTCCCTCCCAGCACAGGGTGACACAGACAGGAGGGAATTATGGAACATTGTGTCACCCTGTGCTGGGAGGGACAGACTCCATGTCCCATAACTCCCTTCTATCTGTGTCACCCTGTGCTGAGAGGGACAGACTCTGACAGGAGGGAGCTATGGGACATGGCGTCTGTCTCTCCCAGCACAGGGTGACACAGACAGGAGGGAGCTATGGGACATGGAGTCTATCCCTCCCAGCACAGGGTGACACAGACAGGAGGGAATTATGGAACATTGTGTCACCCTGTGCTGGGAGGGACAGACTCCATGTCCCATAACTCCCTTCTATCTGTGTCACCCTGTGCTGAGAGGGACAGACTCTGACAGGAGGGAGCTATGGGACATGGCGTCTGTCTCTCCCAGCACAGGGTGACACAGACAGGAGGGAGCTATGGGACATGGAGTCTATCCCTCCCAGCACAGCGTGACACAGACAGGAGGAAGCTATGGGACAGGGAGTCTGTCCCTCCCAGCACAGTGTGACACAGAAAGGGGAGATATGGGACATGGAGTCTGTCCCTCCCAGCACAGGGTGACACAGACAGGAGGGAGCTATGGGACATGGAGTCGGTCCTTCCCAGCACAGTGTGACACAGACAGGGGAGATATGGGACATGGAGTCTGCCCCTCGCAGCACAGGGTGACACAGACAGGAGAGAGCTATGGGACATTGAGTCTGTCCCTCCCAGCACTGGGTGACACAGACAGGAGGGAGTTATGGGACATGGCGTCTGTCCCTCCCAGCACAGGGTGATACAGACAGGAGGAAGCTATGGGACATGGAGTCTATCCCTCCCAGCACAGGGTGACACAGACAGGAGGGAATTATGGGACATGGCGTCTATCCCTCCCAGCACAGGGTGATACAGACAGGAGGAAGCTATGGGACATGGAGTCTGTCCCTCCCAGCACCGGGTAACACAGACAGGAGGAAGCTATGGGACATGGAGTCGGTCCTTCCCAGCACAGTGTGACACAGAAAGGGGAGATATGGGACATGGAGTCTGTCCCTCCCAGCACAGGGTGACAGACAAGAGGAAGCTATGGGACATGGAGTCTGTCCCTCCTAGCACAGGGTGACACAGACAGGAGGGAGCTATGGGACATGGAGTCTGTCCCTCCCAGCACCGGGTAACACAGACAGGAGGAAGCTATGGGACATGGAGTCGGTCCTTCCCAGCACAGTGTGACACAGAAAGGGGAGATATGGGACATGGAGTCTGTCCCTCCCAGCACCGAGTAACAGACAGGAGGGAGCTATGGGACATGGAGTCTGTCCCTCCCAGCACAGGGTGACACAGACAAGAGGGAGCTATGGAACATGGAGACTGTCCCTCCCAGCACCGGGTAACACAGACAGGAGGGAGCTATGGGACATGGAGTCTGTCCCTCCCAGCACAGTGTGACACAGACAGGGGTGATATGGGACATGGAGTCTGTCCCTCCCAGCACTGGGTGACACAGACAGGAGGGAGCTATGGGACATGGAGACTGTCCCTCCCAGCACAGTGTGACACAGACAGGGGTGATATGGGACATGGAGTCTGTCCCTCCCAGCACCGGGTAACACAGACAGGAGGGAGCTATGGGACATGGAGCCTGTCCCTCCCAGCACAGGGTGACACAGAAAGGGGAGCTATGGGACATGGAGTCTGTCCCTCCCAGCACAGGGTGACACAGACAGGAGGGAGCTATGGGACATGGAGTCTATCCCTCCCAGCACAGGGTGACACAGACAGGAGGGAGTTATGGGACATTGTGTCACCCTGTGCTGGGAGGGACAGATTCCATGTCCAATAACTCCCTTCTGTCTGCGTCACCCTGTGCTGGGAGGGACAGACTCCGACAGGAGGGAGCTATGGGACATGGAGTCTGTCCCTCCCAGCACAGGATGACACAGACAGGAGGGAGCCATGGGACATGGAGTCAGCACTTTTTTTTTCCTCCCCATTTTTTGCTGCAATGATCTAGATATTCGAGATGATCGCCATAACGCACATTTATGCAAGGTTTAATGGGAAATGTGTAGCACAGCTTTAGAAAGTTTAAGTAGACATCATAATTGGCTTAGTCACTTCCTGGCTTGAGCATTGCACCTATTGCAGCAAGCCAAGTCTGTTGATTTGCAGGAATTGTGTGAACATCAAATGTTAGTAGCTTTATTTATTTGATCTTTCAGATATTTGTAATCCTTTATATAACTTGTCAACCCCAGCCTAGTCTTTCTACTACTCACTTTTTTAATATTTCTATTTGTATGTTTGTTCTACCTATAGATACTCCCGTGCCTACATCAATGCATTGTTTAAAAGTGATACAGCTGCAAAGCATCATATTACAATACACAACATTGTTTATCAGGTGAGAAAATTATAGGTTATATATATTTTTTTTTATTGGATTTTTTTTTTTCATGCAAGTCCCATGAGTGCTCTCGTTCTTCAGAGATAGATAGATAGATATATAATTTCAGGTTTGTGATAATAATGTTACCTTTTCAACCGCAGGAATGTTGAAATAAATGGTGGAAATATTCTATTTACCAGGATAGTTTTTTTCTTTTTGTTACTGATAAGTGAGTATATGCAGATTGGGGCACAGTTACCAAGACATTTGAAATGTGAGCACTTTGATTTTATTTTCAATCCTGGCAGCAGTTGGAAGCCAGTGTAAGTATTGACAAAGTGGCACAGTGTGAACACAGCAGGAGTTTCAGAAGATAAGCCCGGGAGCAACATTCATTATGAATTGTAAGCCGGTAATCTTTCCTGGCCGGTATAAAATAGATTAAAGGGACACTATGGTCACTAGAACAATTACAGCTTAATGTAGGGGTTCTGGTGTCTATAGCCTGTCCCTGCAGGCTTTTAAATGTAAACACTGCCTTTTCAGCGAAAGACAGTGTTTACATTGACTAGATAGAAATTAGTATACCCCTTGTTAGCCTACATTTTGAACCTATATAGTGAGCACTTTAGTACCTGGGTTTATGTGGCTGTTTACATGGTTTACGTTCTGCATGTTTGCGCTTTCTATTTTGTGTGTTTTACATCTTTTTTTTTGTAATATTGTAAGATTTTTTTCTATGCAATATTTTATGGTGTGCTTTGCGGTTATTTTTTCGATGTGATCTATGGACCTGGAGAGGCACAGGATTTCTTTCTCATTAAGCCCCCATGCGTATTAATGGACGCATTTAACACATATTGATCCACATCTGTTGAGCACTGGCTATATTTTGTATGTATACAGTGTTTACATTGGTGTCTAGCGCCGTGGTTGGGCTGGGTATATTATCTGACACTTTATCAACAGGGTGAATTCAAACTACTGGGTGACCTTACTGTACATCACCTCTTAAACTGCAGGGTGACAAAAGTATAAATTATGTGAATTAGTCTGTCTTAAACCACAGCTTTTACAGTATGTTCTCTCTTTCATAGTTAAACTTGATGCGCTCTGTAAGAGACAGCATCCTTCGAGGCCAATTCCCCCAATTTGTTCAGAACTTCATGAAAACCATGTACAGCGGCAAAGACAAGTATCCTCAATGGGCTGTAGATGCTCTAGAATCCGTCAACATCTCCTTGTTGTGACACCATGTAGATGCAAGCCAAGATGTAAGATACATTTTCAAGAAAGGACGTATCGTAGCTCTTTGTGACATCCTCTTCTGAATAACAACTGTCTGCAAGAAGCTGACTGCCAGAAGAGCCTCCAGCACTTAACTGGCGGGCGATGTATATTTTATTTGTGTAAGGTGTATTTTTAGATGCACCATACGTGAATATCTATTCTATGTACTGTATTTTAATTTTGCATATTTTCTGTCTAATTATGCCCTTATAAGTAGTTTTACAATAAAGCTCTGTACTTTTATAATTTTAAGTCTTTGCATACTGTGCACTGTTCCTGCAATGAATTCCAAGACTAACCATAGAAAGTTAAAAATATAATCTTAGCCGCTGAGAAGCAAAGAATGCTTTGTGTAGTCGGAGCATTTAGGCACCCAGCAGCCCCCCTCACCCACCTGCTGCCGGTAATGTGGATAGAACAAGCAAGGAGTGGAGGTAAGTAAAATAAAAAATCTATATATAGCTATTTATCCCCAAGGAAAAAAAAGATGTAATTGCTTCATGCAGCCACTGCAGGGTGTGATGTTACTGAAATGAAGGGTGCGTTTAGATTTGTGTGTTGAGGTACAAATGTCACAAGGAGTGTTTATTGCACTGCAGGTCGATGCTTAGCAGATCAATAAGGGGTCAGAAGTCAATTATCTCATTGGAAAACTGTGTTCTTGCCAGAGTAACGACCGCATTAACAGACTAATACTAAAATAATTCTAAAACCAGAGATCATGAAATGAAAACTGAGAAACCATCTGAAAATCTGCAATTGTGAGCTCACATGGGTTGTTCATATTTGTATCTATCAGGTGGAGCTTTAAAATTCAAAAGATGCAGATGGTTCCATCTCTGGAACATTCCGCTCCCTATGGAATCTTTCTCTGGAAGGTTAGTGTATTAGTATAAGCACTGAAGTATATGAACTAGATTTTCCCATGATGCTCTGGTAAAATGGTTAACAAACCTCCACAGTGCAAAGGTTAGCCAAGATCTAGAAAATCTCCATCCAGACCATTCTGCAGAATCCGATATCATATCCCACACCTGCTGTCTGCAACCGGAGGGTCAGTGCATGATTTATTACCACAATGGATTCTTATTTTTTTTTACACATTCTACACCAATCCTGATCTGAAACAGTCTGTCATAGAGATGAGAAGCCCAAACTAGCGATGTGTTCATCATCTACATCATCCCACAACATACCGTCAATTCACAAGTTAAAGTGATGAAAAATATATTTCGTTATTGTATCAACAACAAAAAACCTTTGTGAACAGGAAACTAGCCTGCTAGCACCTTTAAATCTAAGTAATTCAATAGTTTCTGCCACAATCCCTATTCTCAGTGTGTGCTGGGACATTTATCTCAAACTCTGAGACTGGTATGCAGCCATCCATGCCCACATACTAATGATTGTATCAGTGGCACGTTACATAAAATGGGGGGGATGAATAAATACATCCGCTGCGAGTAATTTCACAAGTTCTCAGAAAATGCAAAAAATAACCTTAGATGCCATGTACTTGTTTGAGAAGGTGTTAGAAAACCTCATATCATGTAATAGTCACTCACAAATGCAATTGCCTGCTGGGGAAGGGAGGGCCTAACACGTGTAATGCTTAAAAATCTCCAGAGAAAAGAAGCAGGGTTAGCAGCATGGGTGATATACAATCCGGCAGAATCTGGTAAGGAAAGAACATTTACTCAATAAAGAGAAATGCTATGCAATCCATGTTATGAAAAATAAACATGTGCATGCATATTTTTTTGAATGTTCTCTTTGGGGGTATATGAAAAAACAAAAAAATGTTTGAAAAAGCTGCAGTTTATTTGTCTGCAGCCTTGCATGTCCCCCCTCTTCCCCCCATTCTAACCCAGCTCAAACTTTCAGTCTGTGCCGGAGAGCGATCCAATTAGAGGTTTCTCATTGTTTTCCTGTGCTTCTCTCTCATTGAGAAGGGGGGAAGGCAGGCCAGGGAGATGTTTCTCCCCTCAAGTGTACAATTACCAATTTTTTATTGAAATTGTAACTTCTAAACTATCACAAATATGACAGACTCCAGACACACAAAGCACACCGCGGCAAGCTGAAGTGCGTTATGTGTGTTGAGCGTTCCTTTAAAGAGGAATAATCAGGTTTCTGATATTAACCGTCCCTTTCCTTTTTCCCCACCCAATAAACGCTCTTGAAAGGAGTACAGTAGGTGAAGGTATAAATTACACTTACCTTAGCACTTTTTTGCCATGTTTTCAAGATGCACTCCAGAGCACATGCTCGTTCATGCATCTTTTTAATAATTTCATTTGAAAGGCACACATATAAAAAGACACGACCCACTGTTAATTTCTAGTTGGCTGTAGGATTATGCAAATATCCATGAAGTGAGGGTTTCCCTTTAATTTGCTGAATATGGAAGCATTTTACAGAGGGAAAAAAGAATGTCACATTGTATTTCAGGATATGAATTTGGTAGCTGGAAAATCTCTGATAACCTGCACCTAGTTATTAATTTATAGAAAAGATCATAAATGCCTAAAATATGAACTAATTAATTTGTGTGATAGACATAAGCCCATCACATGGATTAAAGAAATCCGAGAGCTCAAATGGGAAACAGACTAGACGTTTTCTATCTTCTCTTCTCGAACTGTAATTACCCGATTCATTTCCTTTGGCTTTTTGCTTGAATTCTTGCAATTAGGATTCTGCTTTCAACACGTTAAGAGAGCATTTAAAGAACGGCCAATTACCTGCTTAAATTCAGTCAATGCCTTTTCAGTTATTCTCCAGATCCTCTTTCCAATCACTCTGACATGTCTAGTCAATGTATTTATCTGTAAACATCATTCATGGTAACCACATATTCTATCTCCAAACACCTCTTCATCTGGATTACCATCTTATTTATCGAAGTGCAATATTTTTTCTGAATAACCAATAATCTACAAACAAATTATTGTAACCCTCTGATTGTGATAATGATGCCTCTTCCAGATTATTCTACCTTATGTGTAGTGACTTTCGCACCTCACCCCTCTGTCAACCTATACATTGGCTACTTGTTTCATGTAGAACTCGGTTCGACGTTAGACAAACAACTTGTTTCTACTGAAGAACAAAAGATGTATTACCCCTGATCGGACGTAACCCATCAAATCAATTTATGCTGATGCGTAGGAAACCAGGCATATCGCAAAATAAAAAGCTGGGTATAGGGAGAAAATGTTAAAACCAAAATATACTTGGAGATCAATTAAATAAACCAAAGTGTGTATATACAATATAATGTGAGTGAGACACTCCAAAGCTGTGATCGCTACAGGTAGTATAATGAAACGACTTTGTTGGTGGGTAAAGGTTAGAAATTCAATGCAAAACAATATGAGAAGCATAAATCCTAAGAGACCCTACCGTTAGTTGGTCTGTAGTATGTTGCATGTAGAAGAGGGCGCATAGTGGCATAAGGAATGAAAGAAATGGCTAAAGTGTCCAAGTATAAAGCCTCACTCTGTGCAACTGATAGGCAGTAAAAGTGGGGCCCATAGTGACCAAAATGGGGAAATAGCAAGTAAAAGAAGTACCTACAACTCAATGTGCCAATAGTGAATGGAGCAACTACATACCCAACGTTTACTGTTTCAGTGCAGAAACCCTTCCCAGAGCTGCCATCAGAAATGTTGGGGCAACTTACAAAGTTCAAGATCTGGGCCCCTGAGGGCCCACCTCCAAGTAAGCCAAAAAGGATGCAGTGTGTGTTGTGGAGTTGTGCAGTGTTTGAGTCTTGGATGCATTGTGTGTGTAAAGTAGACACTGTGTGTGTGTGTGTGTGTATGTATGTATGTATGTAGATATACAGGGACGTATTAGCCGCAAGGCAAACAAGGCATTTGCCTTCGGCGGCATTTTCCAGAGGGCGGCAAAAAAAGCCGCCCCCAAATGCCCAGGGCAAATGTCTTGTTAGCCTTGCGGCTAACTGACAAGCCGGGTGGGTGGGCGGTCGGATGGGTGGCGCTGGCGAGGGAGCACTTTCCCCTGAGCTCTCTGCTCAGCTCCCTCGTCATATTCCGGCTCCCGGCATCACTCTGCGGCGCGCGAGGGAGCTGAGCAGAGAGCTCACTAATCAGTGCTCCCTCGCCAGCGCCGCCCAGCAGCCACTGGACCCCCAGGGAAAGGGAGAACCCCCCAGCATTCCCAAAGGTAAGGAGGCTGGGGGGGTTGAATTAAAAAAAGAAAAAAAAAGTGAGTGTGTTAATGTGAGTGAGTGTTTGTGTTAGTGAGTGAGTGTGTGTCTGTTAGTGTGTGTGTGTATGTCAGGGAGTGTGTTACTATGTGTGTGTTAGTGAGAGTGTATGCGTATCTGTTAGTGAATGTGTGTGTCTGCTAGTGACTGTATGTGTCTGTTAGTGAGTGTGTATGTCTGTTAGCTAGTGTATGCGTGTCTGTCAATGAATGTGTGTGTATTTAGAAGGCGGGTGGGGTGGGGTGGGAGGGCGCCTGAGCACAAATCCAGGATACACCACTGTATATATATATATATATATACATACACATACATACAGTTGGTGTTTGAATGCAGGTGTGCATTTGTGTGTAGTGTACACACTTCCAGACACTCTGATACATATACACACACACAATTACAAACACTGGCACAGCGATACACAGATACTAAGACACACTGATACATAGTTACACATATATACCCACACAGACACAGACCCATTGACACATAGATACACACACATACACAATGACACAGAGACTTACCTACAGAGACACAGATACACACACATAATGACACACCCACACATGCAGGTCATTTTAGCCACTTGATTCTTACCTTTTGGGTGCAGGAGCGTGGCTGGAGCTGTTGAAAGTCAGTCTGGCAACTGAAAAAGGGCCACAGCTCTGACCGGGCCCCCCCCAAGACATATGCCCAACTGGTGGACCCAAGTGCTTGGGCCACCCGATGGGCCCCATCATCGTGCAGGCCCTGGTGGCAGATCCGCTGCTACAGATCAGGAATTTTGGGCCTGTGGGCCCTGATGGCAGCCATGGCTCTATCAATCAACATTTAAATCCTGTCCAAATACCTTGGGACTCAAGAAGAGTACCTACGTATACCTCGTAATACGTATCTACCATGGTGTGCCGCAATGGGTTGGTGCACATTACATACACATATAACAGAATTAAGCTATAAATAAAGCTCTAATTAATACACACCAGAAAACTGTCCCAATACCTCAACACTTTAGGTGAGAATATGGTATTCCAGTTGTTTCTTTAATTCCTTGCGCACCCTCTATCCTGCCATCTTCTCAATGGCAACATAGTACAGCCCAGCTAATGGTGGTTTCATCTACATGGATTCTCTTCGAATTTAGGTTTCTCAATTTGATTTGCAATAAGTTCAGTAGAGCAAGCTTAACCTTTACAAGCCACCCACGTCATTTAGTTCTAAAACCTGTAGTGGTTACAGCCAGGAGTGTGTCTCACTTACATCATTTTGTGTATGTATGTTTGGTTTATTTGATTTAACTGATTGATAACAATAAGTATATTTTGGTTTTCACATTTTCTCCCTATACACCTCCCACTTGTGCTGGGTCTGGTTTCCAGGGCATTCGTACACATTGAAACTTAGTTGGTTCAGTTCAAAGTTGTCCTGCTTAGCTACAAAGCTCTCTGTAACTGTGCCCCTGCTTACACCTCCTCCCTCCTAGCATGTATGCTCCAGATAATTCCTCTTTACTCAGACAACGACAGGTCACTATCCCATTCTCGCACCCACACCCCAAACTTACTCCATTACTTCACCATGGTTGCCCCATCTTTATGGAATGCCTTCCGCTGCATATTTGACTCTCCCAGACTCTGCAGTCCTCTAAAAAAAAACGTAAAGACACATTTATTTCAAAAAGCCTATCAGCTCTCCCCTTAACTCCTCATGCCTTACAACCGTTCTCTGCCATCTCCCGTCTGCTTTGCTCACGCACACCCCAAATCCTTCCAGGTAACCATAGATAACTTGATTCCCTTCTTTCCCTCTGTGAATATGTCCCTCATGCTTTTAGATTGTAAGCTCATTTGGCCAGGCCCCTCTTTATCTACTCTTCCCGTATGTCAAACTTGTTTTGTTACAATGATTTGTCTTGTTTACCTATTCTACAGCACTGTGGAACAAGTTGTCATATAAATAATTGGAATCACTATGACGAATACACTGAGGGTTATGTATAGAAAGGCCAATTTGTATGTTCTAAAAGTGATTAACGGCAACATTCCATTAGCTTCCATGGCGCTTGCATCCAACATTGCTCTATATACATAACCCAGATAAACCTGTTTAAAGGTTTTAAAACCATTCATCAGAGACAACTTAAAGGATTACTAAGTAAAGTAAAAATTGTGAGGAATTCATAGTAAATTTCAAATCTAAGGCCAAATTAGCAGAACTGGAGGCATAGTTGACTTGCTGATTTTTCCCAGTTTAGCGACTTGACCTTACATTTGAAATTAATTTTGAATTCCGAAAATTCTCACTTTAGTAAATAATAATGTAGGAGTTCAGAATTTTGGGGTCTCTTTAAAACCTAGAGTCTTGAAGGTATGTGATATTTTGGATAACTGTTCTTGTTACCATTCTCGGTGTCCTGTTATGCTCTAGATTCCATTGTCTCTCTAACGGTTAATATCTCACTTTGTTCACACTTTTTTCCAGGCTTCCTGGGGGCTGTGTCCTTGCTATTCTGCTGATTCCTCTCCTAGCAATTTAGTAGGTTCGTTGAGCAATATGCGCCATCTGTATGCTGATGTCACATGAACCAACGATTCCCTGACCTTTTAATTTATAACTCTTGTTTCATGTCTCCGTCTGCCTCGCTGTCGTCTTTTTCTAGCTGACTGCCACCTAAAATGTAATATATCTAAAACCAAAAAACATTCAAGAAATCTATTGAACAGTTAGCTAGGAGACCCAGTATTATTCAATTGTATTTGGAAGGTTGATTAAAATCAATTCACATTTAAGAGCGAGGCTTACTGTGATCACTTGATAAGGAAATATTGTCATTGAATTGGAGATTATGTACTAAAAGAAGAATTTGTATAACCTTGGATAAATTTGGGCCTCTCAACATCCTGGAAGTTGAAATACTAGGAAAATTAACTAGAAAAACGAAATCTTAGAGGGTGTATGAAAATGTTAAATAAATATAGATCAGTTTGTAAACTGACCTTTGGCGACCTATTCATAAACAGGACCGTACAGATGACATATTGACATTCATTGAAACTTGAAGTAAAGAAATTTCACGTACAGCTACAACAAGGATTCGTTAAAGTAATATTAAGAAAGATATGGCATTCACTGCCATCTGGATCAATAGATCCCTTTAGGGATACGCATTTATAAATAACATTATGAACATTAAAATCAGATATATCTCTAGGGATTTTGGAGTAAAAAAAAAAAAGTTATTTTTAGAAACTCAACTCGAGATAATTTCAAAGTGACTTTTTTTTATTTTAATCAGCAACAATCTGAACATGTATTACAAAATGTGCAGTTTGAACACATATGAATCTATTTTCATCTTAGATTGCGGTTTTATTATTCTGTGAGTGACTTTAACTTTAATTGGGAATACAAAACACTATAACTACTACAGCCTTTTTAGGTGGTTTTGTTTCCTAGGGCTCTCTGCTCATCATTATTATCCAAAGTTGGAGCTGTTGAAGAGGCACTGGGCTTTGTGAAACTACTCAAAAATGGTTTGAAACTTACTGCACTTGAAGACTATCCACCATAACCACTACAATACGATGCAGTGGTTATGGTGGTTAGAGTGTCTTTCAACGTAAACCACGACAGAATACGGTGAGGCACTGTTACCAATGCTCATATGGTGACATTTCATGGATAAATCAAATCATCTTTACATGAATCATTTAACCCCCCCCCCCCCCCCCCCCTGGTCTGTTCTGTCTTTCTGGATAGGGGTGGGAATTATGCAATATGTGGTGGTCTATGGAAGGTTAAATAGTGCTACATTGTTGCCAGTGGGCCAGTAAATATGAAATCAGGGCTCAATGTATACTAATGCAAGTAATACGCTCTCTGATTAGAGCAATGAAGGCCACTCTGTACTTTCAGGGACACACAATGCTCAATGCATTTTCCTTAAGACAAAGTTACAAGCGAGCATATATCTGTCCCTTAGAAATGATACAAATGGAAAACCTTCGAGTTGCTGGCAAAAAAAGCAAAAACCAAGTGGAAGACATGGATTCCATAAAAATTTAATATTTTGCATGAGAAATAATTTTTTAAGTTTCATGTTAAATAATAATAATAATAAGGAAAATAATGCAATAAAATAGACAATATGTGCCTGTCTCTCCTCCGAGCTGCCGCAGGGTCCTGGCGATCCCTGCTTTCCCAGAGACACTAGCTACATTACCAACAAATCACTTTATAACACACAAGCCTTAGGAAACATTTTGCTACATTGGCCGGATTTTACAAGTGGATCATGGTTGTTGTCATGGAAACTTAGTACCTGCAGCAGGGAGTTCGGCCTTAATGTGATTGGATTGCTGGGAAACTTGCATTGAAATGTATGTAACATTTGTAATCACGGCATTCAGATCCAAGGCCACTACACAGCTGATACAATAGATGTGCTATTTTGTGCTAATCACACACAATAACAACCGTGGTCCCCTTGCACAAATACAGCATACCTAATGCATTTCAGTCAGAACTCTTATTATTCAGAAGGCACCAACATATTCAGTAGCGCTGTATGTTGGGTAAACAAAACATAAACAGGGTCATTCTCTAAAGTAAGAATTCAAAGTGAATTTAAAGTCAGGATAGTCAATTTGGAAAAATTCTCTGTCAGCTATTCAGTTTCGGGACACGGTTTTCAAATTTGAAATTCACTTTAAATTCTCACTTTTGTAAACAGCCCTGACGGTGGTCGTTTAAAGGTGACTAATCAAGACTTGACGAGGGCTTTGCACAGAAGAGCTTACAATCTAAAATATTACATTATTAGTCCATGATGGGTTACTTATGAAATGGCTTCAAGAGTCGAACGTTTGATGAATGTTTGGGGTTTGTGACTTATCGCAGGAAATGAGACGGTTAAATAAATGTCTTACATTTGTCAGTCTGTGGAATCCTTTGATTTTATCATTTTTTTATGGTCCATTGCTTGAGTGGAATATTAGCAGCATCAAATGTGCTTCGACTTGAATAGGGACGCACTTTAAACCACGTCACTGCAATAAAGAAATTAAACAAAGGTCCCCCCTTTTCATTTAATTTCTTTATGGCTGTGATATGTTTTTAGATTACATTTTATTACTCTGTTCTGAAGAGTACTTGTTTATAGTTTTAAATGGAGTACCTTCTGTACCCTTCAATAAATTGTTTACAACACAATTCAGTAGCTGTAAAAACTAAAACTGACACTTCTATTAGGCGGAGTGTGTGGATTGTGTAGTTTAAAGGGACACTCGGCTGCCCAACTACAAACAAACAAATAAATAATTAAATGTACTGTTTATTAGACATAACCCTAATGAAAACATGCATGCATTTAATTATACATTTTTTTCATTGAGGGTATATCTAAAAACAGATTGCAAAACTTGCAGATATCTTGTCTGCAGCCTTTGCAAGCCCTCCCCTTTAAACCCCGCCCAGACTTTCTGTGGCTGTCCAATCACAGACTTCCCAATGCAGCTCAATGAGAAGTCTTTGCAAGGCAGGTGCTCTGTGATAAGCTTATATATGCTACACATTACATATATGTTCTCATACACACTGTCCATTATTGTTGTTATTGAGTTTTATTGGTGGAGAGCTCTGTGATGCAAACACAATTTGTCAGGGTTATTCGTGAAACCTTGAATTATTGATAATTCACAAGGGAAATGCACATTTTGGGAATTGTTGGGTTGGAAACTTTGCTAAACAGAAAAAAATTTCCGTCAGATTAATTTGTAATTTCCTGGGGAATTTTTGGCAAATTACAATTTAGTGAGTAAATGTGACTGAACAAATTATGCTACTAGAAGGGAGGGCCACAGTATAGTATATATTGCCCTATATGTCTATAACTATAAACCTGCAAAATGGAGCAAGATTAGCTCCTATTATACAAGCATACAACATCTGCTAGAAGGATATGCCATCGAGCAGACCATCTAATGGGCCGTTGTTTAGGGCATATATAATATGTAGTTATCTGGTTATGCTCCAAATAATGGGAGGCACTGTGTGTGAAATTATTTTATAAAACATGTAGATTTAGTTCAAAAAAATTTACAGTCGGGGGGCGGAGTCTGACCGCCAAGCTGAACAGACGTGCGGGGACTGAGCTCCTGTCAGGCGGATAGAACAAGCGGCAATACCGAAGGCTACTCAGCCCAAAGACACACTGGGGTGCGCTACCCACATTGGGGGTGCACCACAGAATCGACAGATACCCTTCAGGAGCCTGTCGGAGCCCAGAACCCCAAAAACTGCCTGCGGCCTACAGGAGTTGGTGCCGGGGAGAGGCGGCCGCTCTCCTCGAATCCAGATCCCCCTAGAAGCGCTCCTGATCTACCCCCCCCCCCCCCGGACCGGTGGGGGTTATCCCGGTACCCACTAACAAAGCGGACCGAAGCAGAAAGCGAAGGACCACAGCCACACAGCCAGCAGAGGCACCAGCCTGCCGGGGCACACCCAAGATGGCTGACCAGCAAGGGCCTAAGAGAGGGAACACTGGCGACTGCCTACATGCTCACCAACTGGAAGCTCTGGACCTACTCTGCCTGAGCTTCCACAAAATCTTATGTGCCAGGGGAGTGTCCTACCTTCAGGCGGCTCGAATGGTGTCGTCGTGGATCCGTCCAGAGACCCGTCGCCGCCATTACGGACTCCCACAACAAATATTCAGAGCGGCCAACCGACCAAACACACAACGGCAACCACAAGGGCGGGAAACCTTGGATGCCAGCACCCGCGCTCCCACACACAAGAACGAGACTAGCCAACTTGCACAGCCTGCCTCGACGACCTCGGACCAACAGTGCGCAATCCATCACGGGAGAAACCCGGGTGCCTACCGCACGAATGACCGGGATGCCACAAAGCGGGCCACCAGCAAACGTGACACGCAGAGAACCCCGACAAGGATCACCGGAGACAGAGCTTTGAAGGGGCACCGGCCCTCCCCTCACCATTGTTGCACCTGGCAAACCTGCATATACCCCCACTACCGGGGATTCCGCTTTCCGGACATGGGAATCGGCTGACTGGGATCGGGGCACTGCCCACCGCAGCTCCCGGCTAACCGGCAGATCACAAGCCTGGGAGATGACCGCTCAGGACAGGAGCCGAGGCGCAGGCAATCTGGTGAACTTGAACTTTGATTCTGCCTAGTTACCCCTTACACGCAGAGACTGTCATAGCTACTCACCTATCTTAAAACAGGAGACTACTTATTACATGTCCCAATGTTGCTGCCTAAGTTCCCCCCTTCCTTAGTTCTCTCATAAGCTGACGTATTATTTATCAAGCTAACCGCTGGCATTCACAATTATTTTTCTTTCCACAACTTTAACTTGATATGGGATACCTTATAGCAGCCCACACAGGTTTACACCATGCAGACTAAGCCCCCCTAATATCGTCAAAATTTGAATGCTACTTTTGCTTAAATTAACCCCCAGTGGTCCATACCCTACTACCTAGTTAGATACCACGCAGCAGTACGCTCTTATGGGTAGACAGCACAGCGAGACTAATTTGCACCGAGCCACACTTAGCCAAGTGACCCTGTATCGTTTTTTTTTTGTTTTTTTTGTTTGTTTGTTTGGTTTTTTTCTTTTCTTTTCTCTTTACTTTAATAACTTTTGAAGAAAATCGTTTAGACCTAGCATATATATACATAGTGATAGTGCATCCCAGCATCGCATTTCATTAGCTTAACTTAATTTATACACTTAGCAGATATGCACTCAGATGCCTGAATACAATAGCGACACACAGTTTACTGTTCACTAAGCTTGTTCCCTACCATGTTTATACTCTACTACCTTTCAACATAAAATTTGTGCTAGATATTGCAAGTACCTCTATGTTAAACTGTCTACGATGCGTTGGAGGAATGCCGTTGGGGTACCTCACGACCGACTGTAAAAAGCTTATGCACAACAAAAATAAAGAATTTAAAAAAAAAAAAAAAATTTACAGTCAAAGTAATTGGCTGTTATGCCTTTTTGTGCAAATTCTATTGATGTGCACGGTACGATCTGAAAAGGACTTTGTTTCTACAGACCTTGGAGCATCAGAAGGATGGAGAAACCTTTCTAACAGGTTATTTTATAATTGATTAAGTGGAGGAAAGTCCGATGTATTTAAAAGAGCGCATTTTAAATGCCAGTGTTGTTATAGTGATGGTGAAAGTTCACTGTGCTCCGTAAACATATCTCCGGGTATGTTGATGTGAGGTCATACTGGGGTTAGATCAGGATTGAAGGGGAGATTAAAATAAGATTGCTGGGGGAGCTAAATTAAAATGAGGGATTTTTTAGGGTTGCAGGTAGTTAAGGTTAGACACTTGGCTGAGAATCATGGGACTGGGAGTTACAGTCCACAGAATGCTGAAGTCCGCCGTAATAATAATTATAATATAATTAACCGTATGTCCCTTAAATCCCAAAGTCCCCTAACTCTTTCAAATCTCTAACTAGCCTTAAACCTTTTAAGGCGTACACTGCTGTACTCTACATCCCTGTAGCAACAGGTATATTAGAGTACATGGAGTTGCAATAATACCCATTATCATACTATAATGACAGAATTGTATATTACCTGAATTATCTTCCTCCACTATATTACCCTACACAGTTTGTCAGTGTCACTGCATTCCAGTTCTGCGGTGTGTTTACCGGTCACAGCTGTGTATGTCACTGTGCGTTGCTTTCTGTGTATTTGTTTCTGTATGGTATCATCCTCTATCTATCATCGCATTGCGTTTCTCCAACTACACACTAGGGACATTTGCTCCGTTGCTGTTGTTGTATTTTTAATGTAGTGGTTCTGATGTCTATAGCTTGCCCCTGTAGTCTTTTAATTGTAAATGCTACCTTTTCAGAGAAAAGGCAGTGTTTACATTTCTTGCTCTGCCTGGAGATGCTGAACGCTCCCCATAGAGATGCATTCATTCAATTACGAGATGCTAATTGGCGCAGTGCGGCGTTTTGCCGTGCGTGCGCAATAGCCTTGCAATGCTTTCCTATAAGAAACATTGGATTGGCTGAGGTTATCAAGATTGATGATCTCAGCCATGGAGGTGGGGCCAGCTGCGGCGAGACCGGCACGGCGTGAGAGAAAAGGTGAGCAAAAATACCTTTTTGCTGTAATCTGGGGCCGGTCAGGGAACTTAACGGCCACTTCAGCACCATAGTGTTAGAAATACATGATTATATTCCTAACACCATAGTGTTCCTTTAAACCAGGGGTGGCCAAACGGTAGATCCCCAGATGTTGTAGAACTACAACTCCCATAATGCTGTGCATGCCTTTAGAATGACAAGGCATCATGGAAGATGTAGTTTTAGAACATTTGGGGGATCTACCATTTGGGCACTTCTACTTTAAACCATTGCTCGATAACTACACTGTACCTTGCTTGTACGTGTTATTGTAATCATTCCTTTGTTTATGTTGCTGTTTTATATTCTTTTACATAATATACTATCAATATTGCATCACTCCTGTGTGTGTTCCTTTAATTTCTGCATAAGTTGCTTCCTCGTATCTATTCTACATCTGATACTGATTGAATCTGCACTTTCTCTGACTCTATATTTTAATTTAGCTATTATCAGACAGAAGTTTAACCCTGGCATTTGAAATGGAAATTTCCTTTCGAAGTCTATTTTTTATTAAATGGCCATACACAATATGCAAACAATAAAATCGATAAAGGTGTCATATGTGACGTAACAGGAAGATGGCGCCACATAACCTGAAGAGGAAACAGGACGTGTTAATAACTGAAATGGTTAAACAAACTGCAAATTACACATTAAGATTATAGAGCGTTTCAGATTTTAGGCCAGATTATATCCAGGCCATGTACTACTAAATACTGTTCACTTACTGTATCTCCCTCTACTGTAATGTATCCTGTAAAGTGCTAGTTAATTGAGTTATAAAGTTGTGACAATAAACAAACAGGGCTATTGATTTAAGTGAGAATTCTAAGTAAAATTCAAATTTAAGGTCAAAATAGCAGAGCTGGAAAAATTCTCTTAATCAGCCATGCTTTCAATTTGGCTAGTCTGGCTTTAAAGGGACACTATAGTCACCAGAACAACTACAGCATATCAGTAGGATCATTCCCTTCAGGCTTTTTGCAGTAAACAACGTGTTTTCAGAGAAAATGCAGTGTTTACATTACAGCCTAGTGATAACTTCACTGGCCACTCCTCAGATGGCTGCTAGAGGTGCTTCCTGGGGCAGTGCTGCACAGTGTGACTGACAGTCAGTGTCTCCACCCTCTGAGCTTTTCTCATAGAGATACATTGATTCAATGTCTCTCTATGAGGAGATGCTGATTGGCCAGGGCTGAGTTTGACTTGTGCTGGCTCTGCCCCTGATCTCCCTCCTTGACAGTCCCAGCCAATCCTATGCTTTGTGATGGCCAATCCTATGTGAAAGCATTGTGATTGGCTTTGAATAACATTTCTCATGATGTCAGCCAATGATGCAGCCCACGGGGCAGAGCCAGCAGCAGCAGCCTGGAATAAAGGTAACATTTTACTATATTAAGAGGGGGCATGGGGGGAGCTAGATGGTGTTTTTAGCACTATAAGGTCAGGAATACATGTTTGTGTTCCTGACACTATAGTGTTCAGTTGAATTTGAAATTCACTTTGAATTCTCATTTTAGTAAATAACCCTGAAAGAGTAACAAAAACTCTCTTCATTCAAACAAGTTGTAAACCATACAGCAGTGTTTCATCTGCTTATCACAAGGCAAAGAAAATACCTTCTCTAGTAACTGCAATCACATCACTCACTCCCAGCTGCCATGTTTGGCAGATGCAATTTATTTCCAATGTGATAGGCAGATGGGAAGCTATTTCATTTATTACATTTCAACCAGCTCTATGTCTGTGACTAAATCACCATTATTTGCGCCTAAATCATATGGTTTTAAAAATGTTATGACTTTTCAGGCTAATTTGTGGAATCTGCTTAATTTTGTATGTTGTATCTACATATTAGGGATATGCATGGCTAAAAAAAACCACATTCTTTTCTTAATTTTAAAATTTCAGTTTGTCCGAAATTCAGGAATTATCAATTCGGAACTAAACAAAATTCGGGGCAATAAAAACAGTTTGCTTCCAAAATTTCGAGGCCAATTAATCCCTATGAAGGGCACTGTTCTGTAGATAGCTCCCAAATGTGGTGTCCTTAAAGATGATAATCCCAGATAAGGGTACCACATTAGTCTACTAAACAGCTAAGGCGGGAGAGCCTGGCAGCTAAGATGGCCGGATGTGTTGTCGCTTAGCTCCGACACGATCCAGCACAATAAACGCTAAAACTACTTAAACCCATGTTGGTTGCAGCAACCCAAGCACGGAGGACTGACCGGTAAAGAGTGGGAACAAAGCGACCCCGGAATTGTGCCATGTGCCAACAAACTGGAAAACCGAGCCGTCCGGCTATGAGGCCTAGCATACGTAGCGACCTGATGCCTGGGAGAGGTGGCCGATCTCCCTACATGGGCTCGCTCCACACGACGAACCTCCTGCCGACCCGCAGTCTTCCTTCTGGATCGGCGGGGGACATCCTGATCTCCACTGGGGAAGCCTCACCTACAAGAGGGGCAACTCCCGACAAACCAACTGCAACATGGCGTGTTTAAGATGGTCGCCGAGCCTGAATGCATGGCCCACTTGGAAAGCCCAGCGATCCAAGCCTGGAAAGCAAGCTTCGAGGCCAGATTCAATAAGGTGTGTCAAGACTTTTGTGAATGCATCGGAAAACATACCCCTAACACCGCTCTGCCTGCAGATACAGTGATCCACGCTCCTGACCCAGAGGACCAATGCCATTCTGGGTTGGGGACCTGTATGAAGGGGAAGCCTTACTTGAAATTGCACTGCAAATTTTTTTTAAAAAATTAAAGAAAGCGGAGAGAGCCAAGCTACGATGCCGCAGTCAGTACCCAGCCACCGAATGATACCGGGCCCCACCAAGAAACCCCCGGCAGCATCCTGAACTTTCTCCTGCAGCACACTAGTGGCATTGGTTGAAGTCGGGAGGACCGGCCTCCAAGAAGTCGCTGCCAATGCCACTACGGGACTTTGTACACATGCCTACTCTCTAATCCTGAGAACCCGGTTACAGCTGTCGTTGTGCATAATCAGTTTATCAAAATGCCTCAGAAATCTCCATTCCCAGTGGTTAATAATCTTGTTAATAATCTTTCTAAGAATTTTTCTTTTATTCCCCAGGGAGAAACCTTTACCATTATTAATGTATTATTATTATTTATATAGCGCCAGCAAATTCTGTAGCGCTGTACAATGGGTGGACTAACAGACACGTAATTGTAACCAGACAAATTGGCGCACAGGAACAGAGGGGTTGAGGGTCCTGCTCAATGAGATTACATGCTAGAGGGAGTGGGGTATAGTGACACAAAGGGTATAAGTAGGGCTAATGAAATAGGTTGCTAGAATCACTGAAAGTAATCACTAAGAAATTAGTAGGTTATTTTTTGTCAATCTTTGTTTTTATTGAGGCATATATTAAAACAATACAGAAAGTAAAGCAAGGAGTTAGTGCACATAAATCACATGGTGTGTAAAACATAAAGATAGAAAGGTCATTGCTGGAACTCCTGCGAATAACAGTCTCTATTTTACAAGTTTCAACAGAGTGTTAATATACATTTTTAAACAGGTAGATACAGCTTGGTTACAGTTAGTAAGGGCAATTGAGCCTGGGGTCGCATATGTAGATATGTAGTAGATCGCTCCCTAATTTGCTATGCTTATATTCCATATTTATGGATGCCAAATAAGGGAGCTATCTAATAAACAGTGTCATAATTTGGTAACCTTAATATGACAATCCCACATAAGGGTACTAAATTAGGGAGCTGTTGTGTTTAGTAGATTGCTCCTTAAAGGACCACTATAGTGCCAGGAAAACATACTCGTGGCTCTATAGGGTCTCTAGGTCCCCCCCCCCCCCCACCCTCAGGTCCCCCCTCCCGCCGGGCTCTAGGAGGTGGAAGGGGTTAAATTTACCTCTTTTTCCAGCGCCGGGCGGGGAACTCTCATCCTCCATATTGCCGTCATTCTCAATGCTTTCCTATGGATGCTGGCGTCTTCTCACTGTGAAAATCACAGTGAGAAGCGCGGAAGCGCCTCTAGCGGCTGTCAATGACACAGCCACTAAAGGCTGGATTAACCCATAGGTAAACATAGCAGTTTCTCTGAAACTGCTATGTTTACTGCAAAAAGGGTTAAACCTAGCTGGACCAGGCACCCAGACCACTTCATTAAGCTGAAGTGGTCTGGGTGCGTATAGTGGTCCTTTAATTTGCTAACCATAATATGACAATAGCACATAAGGGTACCAAATTAGGGATCTGTTGTGTTTAGAAGATAGCTCCTTAATTTGGTATCCTTTAACATGGCAATCCCACATGATATCAAAGTGGTTTTCCTGACACTATAGTGCCCTGAGGGTGCCCCCACTGTCAGGGTCCCCGTCCCGTGGCGCTGAAGGGGTTAAAACCCCTTCAGCAGCTTACTTTAATCCAGTGCCGGGCTCCCTCAATGCTGGTGACCTCTCCTCCCCCGCCGACGTCAGCTCCCGAGTGGAGCAGAATGCGCATGAGCGGCAAGTGCCGCGCGCGCGTTTAAAGAGTCCATAGGAAAGCATTTCTCAATGCTTTCCTATGGACGCTCTGCGCGATGGATAGGAAATTTGCATCCAGCGTTGCAGATGCGCCTCTAGCGGCTGTCAGGAAGACAGCCACTAGAGGTTGGCTTAAACCCTAATGTAAACATAGCAGTTTCTCTGAAACTGCTATGTTTACACGTAAAGGGTTAAAACCTGAGGGACATTGAGCTGAAGTGGTCTGGGTGACTATAGTGTATCCTTAAGGACCAAACTTCTGAAATAAAAGGGAATCATGACATGTCACACATGTCATGTGTCCTTAAGGGGTTAAATAGCTGAAAGAGCAACATTAAGAAAATTCAGTTGTTTAGAAGATAGCTTCCTAATTTGCTATCCCTTTGGGATATCACATACATTCTATATGCATACTGTGTACATCACATGCTAAATAAGCTATATACATGCAGCACATACATTCTACATATATTATACCACCCAGAGAATGTCAAAATACATAGAATGTGATTTTTTGTAATGTTTGGTTTAGGGTTAGAGTTTTTTTTTAATTTCAGGACAAAATGAATGCTGCCTGAGTTTGTTGGACGTTAGACTACTAGGCAGTAGCTGCTATTTGCTGTTGCTGTAATTAAAGGGGCAGTCTAAGTACCGTAACTGCTACATGTCATTGTAGTGATTATGGTGCTATTAAGTTGTGTAGGTCATCCCCAGGTTCTAAGTCAAACTTTTTTAGAGTGTTTGACTAAAACTGAGAATCCTCAAGGTAACCAATGTCCGATCCACACTTATCTATAGTAGTTATGGTGTCTAGAGTACCGCTTTAAAGGGACACTCTAAGCACCAGTACCACACAGCTTAATGTAGTGATTTTGGTACAAAGAGAATGTCCATGCAGCCTCAGTAATGTAAACACTACCATTTTCGAGAAAAGGCAGTGTTTTCACATGTCCCTAATGGCTGCCACCAGAGGCAATTCCTGTTGCTGCCATTGTATCATCATAGGGCAGACATTCTGAATGCTCTTTATAATGATGCATTGAGCTAATGCAGCTCTATGAAGAGATGCTGATTGGAGCAGCGCTGTGATTGCCGTGCATGCGCAGTAGTCCCCCAATGCTATGAACTAAGCAGGGGAAAGGTGCGGTCTATATTTTCTATTAGCATTACAGGGGTGTTATTAGGGAAACACTCATACATGTTTGTATATTGTAGCTAGTGGGGTAGGCAACATTCGGCACTCCAGATATTGTCGAAGACATCTCCCATCATGTTTTGCCAGCTGTAGGAGCATCATGGGAGATGTAGTCCACAACATCTGGAATGCTGCAGGTTGCCTTACCCCTGCACTGTAGTGTTCCTAAAAATACATTATTTTAACAAAATGGAGAGACACACATATTTAAAAAGAAAGGGAGAGAGAGACACACACACAAATAAATAAAATGTGTGTATGTGTGTGAATATCATGCTCCCTGCTATTTGTGAATTAGAAGCTCAGAGCGACATGGTGTCTGTGATCACTGGAAATGAATAGGAGCTCAGACTCTGATATAAACAATGTCTCAGTCTCTAATATTAGCCGTCTCTCGGGTTATAATAAAAGCCGTAGCTCTGGCTCTAATAGTAGTGATAGGTTTTGGTCTAATAAAAGAATTCTATTTGGCGCTATTTAAAGTAGGCTCTTATAGACACAGACTCTCACACTCTAATAGAAACAGTCTTGGAGGTTGTAATATTAGCAGTCTCACTAGCTCCTGAGAAAGCAGTCTCTTTTGTTCCAGTAGAGACTAGTATTAACTGTCTCTTTGAGCACTATTAACTGTCTAGTATTAACTGTGCCTTTGACTCATAATAACAGTCTCTGCTACTCTAAAATTAGCACTCTCTTTGTCTTGAGAAGAAGCAGTCTCTTCTCTAATATAAGCAGTCTATCTTGCTCCACTCCAAGCAGAGATGGTTGTAGTATTACCAGTCTCTGCTGCTCCAACATTAACAGTCTCTCTGGCTCCAGTAGAAGCAGTCTCTTATTAGCAGTCTAACTTGCTCCAGTAGAAGCAGTCTCTTAGTTGCAGTCTCCCTTGCTCCAGTAGAAGCAGTCTCTTATTTTAAGTCTCTCTTGCTCCAGTAGAAGCAGTCTCTTATTAGCAGTCTACCTTGCTCCAGTCGAGGCAGTCTCTTCCCTAATATAAGCAGTCTATCTTAAATTAGGGAAGAGACTGTGGTTGTAGTATTACCAGTCTCTGCTGCTCCAACATTAACAGTCTCTCTTGCTCCAGTAGAAGCAGTCTCTTATTTGCTGTCTCTCTGGCTCCAGTAGAAGCAGTCTCTTATTAGCAGTCTAACTTGCTCCAGTAGAAGCAGTCTCTTATTTGCAGTCTCTCTTGCTCCAGTAGAAGCAGTCTCTTATTTGTAGTCTCTCTTGCCCCAGTAGAAACAGTCTCTTATTGGCAGTCACTCTTGCTCCAGTAGAAGCAGTCTCTTATTAGCAGTCACTCTTGCTCCAGTAGAGGCAGTCTCTTCTCTAATATAAGCAGTCTATCGTGCTCCACTCCAAGCAGTCTCTGTGGTTGTAGTATTACCAGTCTCTGCTGCTCCAACATTAACAGTCTCTCTGACTCAAGCAGAAGCAGTCTCTGCTGTTCTAATACTAACAGTCTCTGACTCCAGTAGAAGCAGTCTCATCTTCTCTAATATTAACAGTCTCCATCTCTAACTCCAGTAGAAGCAGTCTATTCTTCTCTAATATCAGCAGTCTCTGTTGTCCTAATAGTCTCTCTGGCTGCAGAAGTATTTTTTCTAATATTAGCAGTCTCTGTTGTTCCAGTAGAAGCAGTCTCTGCTGCTTTATTATTAGCAGTCTATCAGTAGAACAATATTTCAGCAGATGCAGACACAGACAGTCTATCTGTGGCAATCAGACTCTAATTGAATCTGCCACTCAGAAGCAGGAAAACATAAGTCTTTCTCTGTCAGAAGTGCTGTCTACAAACAAACAGCCTGTCTCTTTTTTTCCCCAGAAGCATGCCGTCTCTCCAGAATTCTAACACATGTCAGAGTGTGTAGCAATCAGTGCCCTCTCTTTGCTCTGAGAACCTGGCAGCTGTCTCCTCTCTCGCTCTGAATACTAATCTCTGGGACTCTCTTTCTCAGGTCTGATCTCTCCTCTTGCTCTCATATTCTCCCAGAATAACAATCTGTTGCAGGCTGCTCTCTCACACTTTCCTTTTCACACCCTGTTTGACAGTCATTCCTCTCTAAATTTTCATTCAGTTATTTTTTTTAAATCTGCACCCCCATTCCATTCTCAGCCCCCCCTCCTTCTTCTTTCCCATCCCCCTACTCATTTCTCCCTCTGCCTTTTACTCTGAACCGGCTTATAATAGAGAGATCATTGACTCACCCCCCCCCCCCCCCCACCATATATACACATATCTACAGAGAGCAGCCCAGTGCCATACACAAGGAATTTACCTTAAAACATGCAGCCCAGAGGACTTACCCTGCTCCTACCTTGAGACTTTATACTTCCTCCTAATGTCCTACATGCCAAAGAAGAGAAGGAGGTCCCATCCCCTCACACTCCAAAATTCTGGACTTCTACATGAAAACAAGGTCAAAGTTGTACATGGAGTTTAATAATGAGATTTTTGTTCCGACCTGAAGATACAAGCCAGCAGTATCACCTCTAGGAGATCCAGACAGACTATCCTGTTTAGTAGTGAGAATTATTAATCCACAGCTTCCTGAAGGATTAATTAACAGCTTCCAGAGTAGGAACCTAGAACCAAACCCAATTCAACACTGGAAACCTCAGCTTAATGTTAGTTCACTGGGATTCTCAAGGATCTCTCTGAAGGTACCAGTAGCACCTGGAACTTGGAACCCCAAGTATAAAATTATATTATGTATCATTCAGGTGGAGCCTGTGGACATCTGTGGACACTTCTCTAGAGATGCAAAACTGGAGACTGGACCATTAGATGCTCAAAAGAGAGCAGGCTGGACAGTTATCACCTGGGCACCACAGCTAAAGTTCACTGAGAAGTGTGTTAGAGTAATAGGTGATAGAATGGACCTGGAGAAGGATGTTCAACCCTTGCCTCCACGTTACAGATTTCGTGACCTCTTCGTGGGAGAATGGCAGGAAGACAGGTACGAAGAATGTAGAATGTTATATAGTCAAAATGCATTGATATTGTATAAAGGAATATATTGATATGTTTCATTAAACAATGGGCTGTGCTGTGTATAATGTAATAGAAAGGAGCTGTATAAATACAGATATTACTAGGATCCCACCCCAGAGGGGGCTGCGCTGTGTATAATGTAATAGAAAGGAGCTGTATAAATACAGATATTACTAGGATCCCACCCCAGAGGGAGCCGCGCTGTGTATAATGTAATAGAAAGGAGCTGTATAAATACAGATATTACTAGGATCCCACCCCAGAGGGGGCTGCACTGTGTATAATGTAAGAGAAAGGAGCTGTATAAATACAGATATTACTAGGATCCCACCCCAGAGGGGGCTGCGCTGTGTATAATGTAATAGAAAGGAGCTGTATAAATACAGATATTACTAGGATCCCACCCCAGAGGGGGCTGCGCTGTGTATAATGTAATAGAAAGGAGCTGTATAAATACAGATATTATTAGGATCCCACCCCAGAGGGGGCTGCGCTGTGTATAATGTAATAGAAAGGAGCTGTATGAATAGAGATATTACTAGGATCCCACCCCAGAGGGGGCTGCGCTGTGTATAATGTAATAGAAAGAAGCTGTATAAATACAGATATTACTAGGATCCCATCCCAGAGGGGGCTGCGCTGTGTATAATGTAATAGAAAGAAGCTGTATAAATACAGATATTACTAGGATCCCACCCCAGAGGGGGCTGCGCTGTGTATAATGTAATAGAAAGGAGCTGTATAAATACAGATATTACTAGGATCCCACCCCAGAGGGGGCTGTGCTGTGTATAATGTAATAGAAAGGAGCTGTATAAATACAGTTATTACTAGGATCCCACCCCAGAGGGGGCTGCGCTCTGTATAATGTAAGAGAAAGGAGCTGTATAAATACAGATATTACTAGGATCCCACCCCAAAGGGGGCTGCGCTGTGTATAATGTAATAGAAAGAAGCTGTATGAATACAGATATTACAAGGATCCCACCCCAGAGGGGGCTATGCTGTGTATAATGTAATAGAAAGGAGCTGTATAAATACAGATATTACTAGGATCCCACCCCAGAGGGGGCTGCGCTATGTATAATGTAATAAAAAGGAGCTGTATAAATACAGATATTACTAGAATCGTCTGGGCCACGCCAGTGTGTGGATTGGTGTCAACATTGCGAGCTTGTAACCATGCAGAGGGCCTGTAAAATGTTAAATAAAAGTTAAAACAGTGTAAAATAAAATAATATATACTTAGATCATATATTTATATATAATGTATATGATCTAAGTGTGTGTGTGTATATATATATATATACACACACACACACACATACATATACACTGTCTAAGTATATTTTAATATTAAAGGACCACTATAGTTCCAGGAAAACATACATGTTTTCCTGGCACTATAGTGCCCTGAGAGTGCCCTCACCCTCAGGGTCCCCCTCCCGCCGGGCTAAATGGGTTAAAATCGTACCTTTCTCCAGCGCCGGGCTCTCCTCCTCCTCTCCGCCTACTCTACGCCTCCTCGGCTGAATGCGCATGCGCGGCAAGAGCCGCGCGCGCATTCAGCCAGTCTCATAGGAAAGCATTTACAATGCTTTCCTATGGACACTGGCGTCTTCTCACTGTGAATTTCACAGTGAGAAGCACGCAAGCGCCTCTAGCGGCTGTCAATGAGCCAGCCACTAGAGGCTGGATTAACCCTAATATAAACATAGCAGTTTCTCTGAAACTGCTATGTTTATAGAAAAAAGAGTTAAACCTAGCTGGACCAGGCACCCAGACCACTTCATTAAGCTGAAGTGGTCTGGGTGCTTATAGTGGTCCTTTAATACATATATAATTATATATATTAATATCAAAATACACATAGACATGGGCGTCCGCAGGGGGGGGGCAAGGGGATGCCCCCCCCTGGATTTTTCAGCTTGTTCTGCTATTTTTGGTGAGATTTAAAATGAACTGCAATACCGGCGCCGGCCAGTAGTGTATGGAGAGAGACAGGGACAGGAAGCTGCATCTATCCCTGCTTCTCTCTGACTGACTGAAACCGCAGGGGAGCAACAGATGCAGCCAGAGACAGCCTACAGATCAGGTAAGTGGGGGATGGGGTGGGGGTTAAAATAGCCTATAAATTAGGGGAGTGAGGGATGGGGGCAGCCTATATATTAGGGGAGTGAGGCATGGGGGGGGGGGGGAGCAGCCTCTAGATTAGGGGAGTGAGGGGTGGGGGTTAAAATAGCCTATAAATTAGGGGAGTGAGGCATGGGGGGTCAGCCTATAGATGAGGGGAGTGAGGGATGGGGGCAGCCTATATATTAGGGGAGTGAGGCATGGGGGGGGGGGAGCAGCCTCTAGATTAGGGGAGTGAGGGGTGGGGGTTAAAATAGCCTATAAATTAGGGGAGTGAGGCATGGGGGGTCAGCCTATAGATGAGGGGAGTGAGGGATGGGGGCAGCCTATATATTAGGGGAGTGAGGCATGGGGGGGGGGGAGCAGCCTCTAGATTAGGGGAGTGAGGGGTGGGGGTTAAAATAGCCTATAAATTAGGGGAGTGAGGCATGGGGGGTCAGCCTATAGATGAGGGGAGTGAGGGATGGGGGCAGCCTATATATTAGGGGAGTGAGGCATGGGGGGGGGAAGCAGCCTCTAGATTAGGGGAGTGAGGGGTGGGGGTTAAAATAGCCTATAAATTAGGGGAGTAAGGCATGGGGGGGCAGCCTATAGATTAGGGGAGTGAGGGATGGGGGGGGGCAGCCTATATATTAGGGGAGTGAGGGATGGGGGGCAGCCTATATATTAGGGGAATAAGGAATGGGGGGGGCAGCCTCTAGATTAGGGGAGTGAGGGGTGGGGGTTAAAATAGCCTATAGATTAGGGGAGTAAGGCATGGGGGGGCAGCCTATAGATTAGGGGAGTGAGGGATGGGGGGGGCAGCCTATATATTAGGGGAGTGAGGGATGGGGGGGGCAGCCTATATATTAGGGGAGTGAGGGATGGGGGGACAGCCTATATATTAGGGGAGTGAGGGATAGGGGCAGCCTATATATTAGGGGAGTGAGGGATGGGCGGGCAGCCTATATATTAGGGGAGTAAGGCATGGGGGGGGGCAGCCTATAGATTAGGGGAGTAGGGGGGGCAGCCTATATATTAGGGGAGTAAGGCATGGGGGGCAGCCTATATATTAGGGGAGTAAGGCATGGGGGGCAGCCTATATATTAGGGGAGTAAGGCATGGGGGGCAGCCTATAGATTAGGCAAGAGAGGCATGGGGGGCAGCCTATAGATTAGGCAAGTGAGGCATGGGGGGGCTAAATGAAGAGTCAGCAAGGAGCAGGAAGGGACTGCAAGGAGCAGGGGGAGCAAGGGTCTGCAAGGAGCAGGGTATGCAAGGAGCAGGGGCAGCAAGGGGCAGGAAGGGTCTGCAAGGAGCACAAAGGTAAAGTTGAAGAAGGAGCAGAAAGGGACAGCAAGGAGCACAAAGCTAAAGAAGAAGAAGGAGCAGAAAGGAATCAGAATGAGAAAGGAGCAGAAGGGTGCAAAATAAGCAGAAAGGTAAAGGAGCAGAAGGAGCCAAATATAGAAAACAGTGTCAGAAGAAAAAGAAGACTGTCAAATGAAGGAGAAGAAAAGGAGATTGGAGCAGGAAGGACAAATGAAGTGAACCCTCCACTTTATTCTGGACACCACATCATAAGGCTTTGGTACCTGGGCCTGGCAGGGAAACTCTAGACCTTCTCATCTCCCCAGGTAAAAAAAAATATCAGTGTTAATGTGTTCACTTTTATTTACTGAGTGTCAGGAAGCACAGAGTGCCGCTGAGTAGGGGTGTTGCTGATTGGCTAGAGCGGTCAGCTGGCACTCTAAGCCAATCAATAGCTCCCCATTCATAAAAAAGTTTAAAAAAATTATGAACCGGGAACTAGCGATTGGCTTAGAGCGTCAACTGTCAACTCTAGCCAATCAGCAGCACCCATGCCTGACGTCAATCTGCACTTCCTGACACTCCGTTTCAGATGCTGAATACCATTGAGGGACCTGGAGCTGGAGGAAGCCTTTGGGGTTAAACCATTTGAGAGCGGTTTAACCCCTTAAAGGAAAGAGCACCCAGGGGCTTCCTGGCATCATAGCATTTTCATTTAGAAGAAGTTGTTATGGTGACCAGAATGTTCCTTTAATTTGCTTAAAGGAACACTATAGTGTCAGGAATACAAACATGTATTCCTGACACCATAGTTGTGAAAACGCTATTCACCCTGGCTTTATGTGATAATGACTATGCTCCTACCCTTCATGACACTGTCAAAAAGGGGCCAAGCATAGATGTCATTACAATTATGCCCCCCCCCCCCCCCCCCTGGAAAAATTCCTGCGGACGCCCATGCACATAGAATGATATTAATTAAATATTTATAATTAATTATATATATAATAAAATAAAGACAAAAATACATTAACAATTTAAACAAATTGAAAAATAAACAATAAAAAAAAGTGTAGTTTTGTTCTAACTGTATTTTGATATTAATATATATATATATATATATATATATATAGAGATATCAAAATACACTTAAAACAAAATAATATATATCTAAATATATATGTATATACACTATATATGTGTGTGTATACACCTATATATAAATAATAATTAAAATAAATATATATATATATATATATATATATATATATATACACACATATATGTATTTTAATTCTACATATATATTTATGTAATATTTTTACATAATTAAGTCATTTTATTAATTACAATTCTGATAACCCAGGCAGAAAGTCCAGAGAATTTAATTTGCTAGCACTGTATTCAACTCTGTAACTTTTGAAGACACCATAAAACCTGTACACAGGGGGTACTGTTTTACTCGGGAGACTTTGCTGAATACAAATATTAGTGTTTCAAAACAGTAAAATGTATTACAAAGATGATATCGACAATGAAAGTGACATGTTTTTGCATTTTTCACACACAAATGGCACTAACACTGATGATATAATTGTTGTGATACGTTTTACGGTTTTGAAACACTAATATTTGCATCCAGCGAAGTCTCCTGAGTATAACAGTACCCCTCATGTACAGGTCTTATGGTATTTTCAAAAGTTACAGAGTCAAATATAAGGTTTGTGTTTGTGAAATTAAGAAATGTTATTTTTGTAGTCCTGCATGACATTTTAACTGTGAATGTCATAATACTGTTTGCTTTTACTACAATAAAATACACATCATCATCAACAGTACCCCCTATGTACAGGTTTTATGGTGTTATGGGAAGTTACAGGGTCAAATACAGCATGTTACATTTTTCATTTTTTTCACATTAAAAACCATTTGCAATAGTAGACAACCCAAAGTATTGCAAATGGGGTATGTCCAGTCTTTTTTAGTAGCCACTTAGTCACAAACACAGGCCAAAATTGGCATTCAAACAAGTTTTTTGCATTTTTCACACTCAAAAAAAAAATTAACGCTAAATTTGGCCAGTGTTTGTGACTAAGTGACTACTAAAAAAGACTGGACATACCCCATTTGCAATACCTTGGGTTGTCTACTTTTGCAAATGGTATGCCATCATGGGGGTAATTCTCATTCCTGGGCTGCCATACAGTCTCAAAGGCAACGTAACCAATTTTGGTGTGAAAAAACTGAAAAATGGGAAGTTACAGGGTCAAATATAGCATGTTACATAACACCATAAAACCTGTACATAGGGGGTACTGTTTTACATGCGAGACATGGCTGAATATTAATATGTGTATTTTATTGTAGTAAAATCAAACAGTATTATGACATTCACAGTTAAAATGTCATGCAGAACTACAAAAATAGCCTTTCTTAATTTCTCACATTATTTTTTTATATTTTATTCATATTAAATTATGTTTCATAGCTAAATATTTCATGGTAAATGAAAGCCCTATTTCTCCTGAATAAAATTATATATAATTAGTTTGGGTTCACTTAATATGAAAGAGGTGAATTACGGTTGAACAGACATATTGTCAAATTTCAATTTTTTTTTAACGTTTTATTTTGATCAAAACGTGTACATTTGGCTCAGTCTTAAGGGGTTAACTTATGTTATGTGTGTGGCGAAAGTAACCACGCCACTGGTTTTTGGAGGAGCCTGTTTGCCAGCGTCCTACCCTATGACTTAGGTCCAGGGTGGGTGGAGGATGGTGAGACCCCAACCCAGCTGCGGCGGTTTGTGGGGTCTACGGTGCTGATGGTGTCTAGTGGAGTGCTTGGAGTCCTCGGTGAGCGCTAGGAGCATCGATTGGTGGAGGCACCCAGTCGGGTGCAATTAGAATAAATAAATAATACATTTGTTTTAAGGCCTGTACAGGTGGTCACATGCTGAGAGGCTAGTAGTAAAATATTTAACTGCTATGAAGAAAGGCTCACGAGTATTGGTTTCCTGATCTGTGATTTAATACCCTCAGATAAAACTCTGATAATGCATAAATATCCCTTTTTTAATCCTCTACAAATCAGCGGATGTTTACAGACTGCCAGTGGTGTGTGACTGTGCATGCAGAAGTACATAGCTGGCTTAGCACTGGGCAATCCCACTCCCTATCTTTAAATAACATAAATAGCAGTTAACCTTTTCATGCCTACGGATACGAATACGCCATATGGAACGCATTAAACCAGAAGTGCGGGGGGCAGGGCTTGGAGGCCATGCTGAACGGTCGCAGGTTGCATGAGCTCCTGCTTCCAACCGACTGAACGGCAATCTGTGCCACTCTAAAGGCGACCCACAGTCACATAAAGGCCACCAAAAGCAACTGGACAACGGGGTGCACAAATCGATACCCGTTAAGCGACGTTCCCACCGGTACGCACCCGACACCCCAGCGAGGCCTACTAGCATGGCGGGCACAGGGGAGACGGCCGTTCTCCTGCCGCCAACGACGGCGAGAACTTTGACCCAGAGCCCTCGTCCCCCCCCCCATGGTCCGACGGGGGTTATCGCGGACCGCCCTTTTCCAATCTCCTTAACGAAGGGTACCCAAGTGACCAGATCTCTTAACCGAGAAAACGCTACTGAGGCCTACAAAATGGCGTCTAGCCCACACGCCGTAGCCGTGTACAGCGCCAGTGAAGAAACTGAGCTCCGTCTCAATGGCTTATTCAGCGCTCTATGGGAGAAGCTGGAGGCACTCTTCTGGCCAGCAACACAAGGTACGCCACCAGACAGCACACCGCAGGGCTCAATAGAGGAAGCCGGAGGGACGGGAGTAATTCCCCTCCCGGAACCCACTCCCAAGACGAGCAGGAATCCACACCGGGCCGCTCCAAAGGTGGCAAAAGAGAACTCCACAAAGAGCAGACATGGCCTGAAAAAGTCCATCATGGGGCGACCAGCAAACAAACACCAGAGGCCACAACGCCTACTTACCAACTCCAGGCGCAAGCCCCGGAGAGACACAGCCTTCCGAGACAGACCCAGAATGGCGGACACAGCGGACCGACCGCGCAGGAAACCAGGCAGCCCGCGACCGAGCCAAGCAAGGAGATCCGCAATCGGGACTAACCAAAACGCATACAGTCAGTCAAGTAAAGCATGGCGCAGGTGTACAGCGTTACAACCCAGCGAACACCTTGCCTGCACCTGGCATGTTGCCATGTCTGGACTGCAGGCTCTCTGGACACTGACTGCACCATGGGGCGATGACCTACCCCGAACAGGCAAAGGCTGACCAGGCTACAGGTCCCCCCCTTCTCAGCAAATAACCACCATAGGGGCTGCTGTTATTCTTTTTATATTGTTACTTTCTCTGTTTTTCTCATCTATAACTATTACTATTCTCGGTGTAAACATGAGTACCAGAACAGACATGCAATGCAAGTCTTAAAGCTTTTAGTTTTGTTTAGTAAGAATCTACTATATATTGCCAACTTAGCCCATAGCTAGTTTAGTATGTCCTAACAAACATACGTTTAACTTAAAACACGCTTGGTTACCCTAGCATATTAGGTTTTATATATACGATTTGTATTAGCCTGAACCACACTACAGCTAACTCAGTATGCCTAAATATGTCCAAATCAGCCAGTACTTTGATCTTAAAACTGCGCCTAACTCTAGCGATCTAATAATCAGTTACCCTAAACGTTAACAAGTAAGGAGCTAGTAAGGAGTACCGTTATCCAGTTAACTTTCTTTTATTATTATTAAATAATATATGTACATTTTTAAGCACAAGTCATGTCCCCAGCATATGTTTCCTCTATATCTGTTTCTCCATGACATGTGTAATATGCTATCATACTCAAAACCAAACGTGATCCTGAACTACTGCTTTCAAATACTATAAAAATGTGCCTGCATTTCAAATGCCATAACATGTCATACCAGTGTTTGCCTTCTATACCGGATGTCGCTGTTGTGGCGCACGCCGGCTGTTTGTTCAATCAGTGCACAACCAAAATAAAGAATTAAAAAATTAAACCAGAAGTGCATGTTAACACGAATTAGAAAAGTTGATACTATTGGCTAAGTACATTTAGAGTGCATGCTTTTAAGACCATCAAAATAAGACCATCAAAGTAATGAAAAATGGTCGTAGAAGCTGCTGCTCTATATCTACTGTTAACAAATAACAGTGTCACCTTTGCTCTACACTTCATCTGTATTTTGTTTTTGCTTTCATAATTCAAATGTTCTTGCTATTTTTTTTTTTAAATAGGAGCCCAGAAAGAAGTAGAGAAGGGAAGAGGAGAGGGGACAGTGGTAGGCATATGACAATGTGTAATTACCGATGCATAGAATTTCAGAGAAAGCATTACTTCAAGAGCCTCTTATACAGAGGTTTTATGGCTGTGTGTTCCTCACATCCCTGTGATACCCAACCTCCCTCCTTCTGATAAAACTACAGCTTCCAGGGAGCTGGGATGTTGGTGTGGAGGACAACATACCACACGTAGAATGTATAAACTAAATGGGCTGCAGGAGCATTAAAAGAACACTTTAGCGTTAGGAATACAAATGTGTATTCTTAATGCTATAGTGCCCAGTTGGCCATTTAGGTCCCGACCCCAACCTGCAGAGAAAAAAAAAAAGTATTTCACTTACCTTTTTTTCCCCGCTGTGTCGGTGTGAGGGAATATACCGCTCATTTTGTGTTTTTCCCTTTGTATGCGTTCGGGAGTTATGGTATCCGAACACCCTGCATTCGACTACTGAACGAGGACACCCTGGTACCCCATTAGAATGTTCTCACCTCGTAACCTAAGTGCGAAACCACGAGGGAAATAATTAATTAATGCTCCCCTGCGTGGCTGCCATTTCGTATAACCGAACGCACATGGCCAGCAAAAGAGTGTCCATTTTGTATCCCGAACGTGGGCACTTCATTGTCGCATGACTGCCGCTTTTCGGCTAGGCACTCGCACGAACCCCGGTAAAGGTTATACTGCTGCCCATATTATTTCCCCCACCAACTATGCGAATGACGTTCGGGAGATGGGAACTACCGACTGGGGGGAGCATTTGTACACTGAAATCAAGAGAAACCCTTGCATGGTTTTCGCACAGTAGCCTCCAAACAGAGACCGGCTGGGGCACCTTTTTCCCTGGAACTGTTTTAGGCTACCTCCTCATGTCCGGCTGGTAAAAACTTTACCCCGGTGGCAATCCAATTCCACCGATCTGAGTGATATTTGGACATGTTTTACACTCAGACCAGGGCTATCTGGGGATATAACTTGTGTGGGGTTCCTAGTTATGATGGGGGTACTTTTGGGGTACTGTATATTTTGTGTAGGTTTTTTTTGTACCTGAGAGATAATTGAATTATAGTTTTTCTCACGCAATTATCTCTCAGGCACATAGGATCCTGGGAAGGGAAACCCTGTAATGTTGTGTTGGAGACCCCATGTTAGGGGTCTGTGCATAAAAGCCGTGTGTGGCCTGAATAAAATCAGTTGAATCCCAGAACTATGTTTTGTCTGGTTACTGGGGGAATGGGTGCTTGCACACTTAATGGTTTCAGTCTGAAGACATTGCAACCAGCGGAGTTGCTAGGTAGCAGAAAAGACCAGGGGCTTCTGCCCAAAAATTTATTCATAATCCCTCCTACTTTTTACTTTAAGCCCCCAATGCCCAGCCGTAAACCACATCATATAAAGTACTAACTGACACAACTGGCTCACAAACAAAAGATGTTACAAATGAAAAGGCACACATTGTTACACATATATATATATATAATTGTGCACATACAAATACACACACAGTTACACAAATACACACTTAAACACTCACAGATACACACAAATTGTTGCACATACACATGCTATAACACCTATATTAGTAAAATCCCATGGATGTTGGGCAAATGTAACATCCCCAGGATGTACTTGGAAAGCAGACCAGATCTGAATGTACATTTCCTGGTAAATACTTAGTTTTTATTATTACACATATACACAGTCAAACACACACACGCACACAGTTACACTTACATATACAGTTACACATATACACACGCTATTACACATATATAGACCCATAGATACACACACACACACACACACACACACAATCTGCCACATATAGATTGTAAGCTTGTGTGAGCAGGGCCTTCATTACCTCTTGTGTCTGTTCTATTTTGTATTACTTGTTGTCAGATATCCCCATTTTATAATTGTAGAGCGCTGTGGAATATGTTGGCGCTATATAAATGATGATGATAATAATAATATACATATACATACATTTACCACATGACAGAAGGCTTCATATTTTGCATTAACTTTCTTTACTATCTCCATAGCAGCAAAGAAAAAACAGTTGAAATAAAGAACCAATCAGAACACAGTCAGAGTGTATATAAGGGAAAGCATATGCAAATCACTTCCTCTTTCTTTGCTGCTCCATCAGAAGTCAGGTCAGAGTACTGGTTTACTGTTTGTGTCTTAAACTGAATCTGTTGTATGTGATTACTATATATCATTTCGGGTGGGGGTGACAGGGGACTATCCCTTTATCTACACTTCTTTCGTGGGTGTCACGTCCTGCTCTGTTCTGTGGAGATGTCTGGCCTTGGCTTCTGGTATCCAGTACTCTTTTTGCTGCATAATCCATGCAGGACAGGATACAGACAGAACAGATCAGGAAAGCTGCACTCCACAAACTCCAAGGGCCTATGGCCATACTGTCAGGGTGGCGGTCTGGTGCCCGGGACCCAGACACTGTCTGGGCGGCGGTGCAGGACCGGGACCCGGTATGCCTCATGTTCAAAGTAGGAGTCACAGCGTGGAGGTGGATTAGCAGGGTCTGGTGCAGGATAACCGCACACCCCCTGGTGTTGAGCACCAGCGTTTGTGCAGCCACATACCAAGAATCAGCTTAAGCGAATACCAGGAACTAGGAGCATGGAAATTAGCAGACCTCCCAGGAGCTGAATAGGGAGGCTCTGCAGCAAGATTGTATACAGTACTAGAAACAAGGCGAGACTAGAGATAGGCACCAAACATGAAAACAAGACAGAACTAATAGAACCCAGAACCAGAGAAGGATAGTAAGCTAAACCCAGAACATATACACAAGACATGAGGAAAACATGAACACAACACGGGCATGACTGGACACAGGACTGTACATGGACTGGGTATACAAACTAAAACAAGACAAGATAACATAGGCAAAACAAGAGGAGAATTAACTACATATGGAAATCATGGGGATTTAGTCACACTATATGATCATACATTGCATAAGCCTGCCAACAACGCCAATGTACCCCATATCTGGCAGGTCCTACACTGCCTAATGTATGCTAAAACAACCAAAAGACACATATAGCACTTACCTGCAAGAAAGGGCAGAAGCCTTGAGGAGCTGCCTGCAGGAACACTGAAACAGAGTGAATGATGGAAAACAAACGGATGTGGCAACATAAAACAAACATTTAAAGGAAACCTGGAGACTGGGAAATCCAGGGACGAACTATAGGAATGAACCCAGAAATCCCAGCATAAAGAAAACCAGACATCGGCTAGAAAACCAAAAAACCAAGGAAAACTAAGCAAGAATAGCAAAAAGAGTACTGGATACCAGAAGCCAAGGCCAGACATCTCCACAGAACAGAGCAGGACGTGACAGACTCTTTTTTTCTCTTTTTTCTTTATTGGCATTCTGTTCCCTCTCTCCCCCCCACCTTCCCTGTGGCCAAGTTTGCCACGTTCCTCGAGTTTTCCCGCCCTTCACATTGATCTCAATGCGTTTGGGCTAGGAATCCTGTTTATTCATGTATATTGGCAAGAACAAGCCAAGGCTTTTTCAGTTCGTGCCTATTTCTGTACATTGGGATTGGGGGTTTGCACACTAACTGTCCATTCGCGGCTGTCAGTTCGCAGCTGTCCGTTCGCAAGGATTTCTGTTCGCATACGAACAACTGTCTGTGTTCAGTGATTTACGTGAATGGACTTCACTCGCGGATTTCACTGTTTCTGCCTGATTACAGTAGTCGTTTTAAATTCGTATGGTTTCCAGCAAACGCGTTTCGCTGGCTTTATAACACTATTTTGGCCCTGGTACTGGCGAAACCCGCGGAGGCCATCTTGTTGGTGTTGGTAGTCGGGGATTCTACTCCCATCACAAAAAGGCTCTCCGTGTTTTTGGTTTTGCAACTGTCCAGCTGTGCTGTGCATGCTGTCAGGGACCTGGTCAGGTTTGTGTTATACCCCTGGGGAGTGGGACTTCCAGTCCAGTTTATCCTAGTATTCTGGCAAGGGGTGAGCCCCCATTCGGGTACTACCCAGAGTGCTGCTGAGTGGAATTTGTCTTTGCAATTCCGGTTTTCCTGGGTGAGCCCCAGCGATCGTAATAAGAGTCTGCTTGTTACCGCACGCCAATAGGCTGTGTGCAAGTTAAGGCCCACGGCCTGTTTTACATCTCTCCCAACCGGTCTCTATACCTCTCCTACCAGTGCCTGTTTTTAAACAACTTGCAAACGAACCTATTTAGCCCTATAATGGACGATACCCAGAACCTCATGGATATCCATGCGATGATCAACGCGGCTGTGGCCGCATCCCTGGAGAAGGGATGTCCAAAGTGTTCCTGGCGGCCTTTGATATTATCAAGCCGGCTCCAAAATGCTCCCAAGGCAGGGAAGACTCTGATGAGTCGGATGACTCCTCCAGAGAGAGGACACGCCCAGCAAAACGCCATTGGAAGGGCGAGGACTCCGGGAAGGAACCTGGCAAAGGCAAGGCACCCCTCAAGCGTAATTAACAACCAGTGCCAATTCTTCCCCCTCCTATTCAGGATGATTCCTCGGATGAGGAAAGAGATGTTCCACACTCCCTCTCCATTGTGAAAGAGTGGCAGACGGAGGTCTCAGACTCCGAAGACGGTGATTGGGGCTCCAACACCTATGTCAGGGATACCTTTCTGGGTGAGCCAACACGTCTACCCAGAAGTGGGTGCACGACAACAATACCCCTACTACCGAGGAGCGGCCAGAGGTCATGGAGGACGTGGATGTGCCTGCGCAACATTCCTCACAGGTAAGAGACCATCACTTTCATGTACCTACTTTTACCGTTACCTCAGGCCGTATTTCTCTCTTTTTTTTTTTTTTTTTTTGAATTGGGAAAAACTGTCCACAGATTCATGGGTACTACAGACTGTCAAGGGTTATCACATCAAACTTCTTACGTTCCCCATGCAGAACCACCCCCCTCGACCTCTGTGCCTGTCGGCCACAAACGCTCATCTCATAGAAGTGGAACTGCGCAAACTGTGCACTAAAGGCGCAATACAACCAGCGTGGACGAGGGGGCTTTTTTCAGCAACTTCAGCGACTTCAGACCAGTGATCAATTTAAGGGATCTAATCGTTCACGTTACATACCGCCACTTCAAAATGGAGGGAATCCATCTCCTCTGGGATCAGAGACGCATACCAATCCACGAAGACAGTCACCCTTTCCTTCGGTTCCTATGGCACGGCACCCTGTGGCAGTTTACTTGCCTCCCTTTCGGGCTCAGCCTTGCACTGTGGTGTTTCATAAAGATGCTGAAACCGGTGGTGGCCCAACTGTTCTGCAGGACGAGCAATCTACTATCTCAACATACCGGGTAAACGGTACAGTTGTTGGAATCTCTGGGGTTAATAGTCAACAGGGCCAAGTCGGCACTGACCCCCACACAGACTATTCCATTCCTGGGCTTTGAGATAGACACCAGGTCCTGCACGCTTCAGATCCCGTCTTCAAAAGTGAAGGAATCCACAAGGTCCTCAAACTCTACTCCATTCCGCTCAGACAACTCGCCCGGATCGTGGGCCTGCTGTCCTCCTCATTCCAAGCCATATTTCTAGGTCCTCTGCACTATCGTGCCATGCAACGGCTGAATTCCCGCTTCCTCAGAAGTAACTCCACCTACAACAAATGAGTTCCCCTGACAGACGAGGTTTGTCAAGAACTCGAATGGTGGCTCAATTGCATGCAAGCATGGAATGGTCGAGCCATCTTTGGCAGCCACTCGGACTTCATACTGGAGTCGGACACCAGCAGGTGGGATGGGGAGCGACCAATGGGGACGCATCCACGGGAGGAGCGTGGAAAACCCAGGAACTCACGATGCACATCAACTGCCTGGAATTATTGTCCGAATCCTTCGCCATCTGCAGCCTGGCAAAGGGGCAATCCAACTGCTGCATTCTCCTTCGGATGGACAACGCCTCTGCTGTACGTTACATCAACCACCTGGGAGGTACTCGCTCCCAGACACTGACGGAGCTGACGAAGGAAATGTTTGATTATTGCCTCTCTCGCAACATCACGATCAAGGCAGAACACTTACCGGGGGAGTCGAACCTTACAGCGGATTGGTACTCCCGCCACTGGAGAGATGCCAGCGACTGGCAATTGAACCTGCAAATATTTGCAACCTTGAACGACCAGAGGGGTTCACTCCTATTGGACCTATTTGCCTCACGCAACAACCAGCAACTACTGGAGTTTTACAGCTGGCACCCGGACCCGGATTGCATGGAGGGAGTCACATTCCGTATTTCACGATGAACTAAATCGGATTCGTCGTCAATCTTCTACCCGTTCTTCGCCTTGGACCCTCAACTATGCGTCGTCACGGCATTGCGGGCATATGTGAAGGCGATAGAGACGTTGCACCCAACATCATCCCGACAACTGCTGGTGTCATATGGCAATGCTCATGGTCTGGTTTCGGTCACCACTCTGTCCAGATGGAATAGATGGCTCCTTACGTTGGCCAGAATAGACCCGTCGTTCAGTGCCCACTCCGTCCGCGGAGCGGCGGAATCATCGGCTTTTATGGCGGGCGTGTCACTTTAGGATATCTTACATGTGGCGGACTGGTCATGCAAATCCACGTTTCGGACATTCTATTCCCGTCGTCATCTACCGCTGCGTTTTCTCTTCCCCTTAAGCATTAAAATTGCTAAATATGAAGCCTCCTGTCATGTGGTAAAATTGAAGCTAATTCTAGCGTAGTGTACTAATAATCATAATTTTAATAATGACAGGAGGCGAGTATCCCCCCCCCCCCTTTGTTGTTTGTCCTTACTCTGGTAAGAGGTGAGTTATAGTGTTACAGAGGACTCTTGGGGCTTGTTGGTATTCTTTGTATACTTTACATGTATATAGTATATTTACTGCAGGAAGTATAATTATTAACAGTCGATTAATGTTAGAATGATTTCAGTTGTATTCATATCTGATTACGTAAATCCACTTTTCTATGTTCATACGGTCGGTTCTGTGTCACTGAAACTAGTTTCCTTTTCTTTCAGCTTAATCCGTCAATGGAAGGAATTAGTTTCATTTATTGTCTTCAAGGCTGAAGTTGGATTGTTACCCATATAGACACACTGTTCAACAAGCAACTTAAAACAAACAAACTGTTTATTCTCACAGCGTCTGGTTACCTTCCCTGGTGGATAGTTCTTTGCCCTTAGTTCCCCCAATCCTTTCCCAGTACGTTTTCTCTGGTCACACCGTTTAGGCCACCTCTGACCCCTAGAGTTCTGTCCACTCCTCTCCCAATAACATTTCCAGTCTATTCTCCACCCTAGTGAGACAGACATATAATAGTCCATTCCTTCCCCAGATACCTAATCTCCTGTCCTCTTCTTCCCTGGGGCAGCTATTAGCCATGTTTCATGCCCCCTAACCTCATTTTCTTTTAAATTTAGTCATGCCTCTTACCTGCACCTGGTGCCCTAGCCGCTCCCCTCCTCTCAGAACACACCGTGCTGCTCCCCACCTCACAGAACACAAAGCACGGTCGCACTGCCCCCATCCTCAGGCAGCGCGGCCTGAACTACTGAATTACTATTATCCTGACCTGGCTTGTTTTTTGTGTATCCATATATCTGTACTTTTGATCTCTGCTATTCTTGACTTTGATTCTTTCTGTAATAAGTCAAATTCGGCCACTCTAAGTTATCAGAATCCCTGAGATTCTGCATCACAGAGTTCTAAGCATATGGTGAGATACAAAACTAAGAAGAAAGAAGAAAAAAAAGCAACAAAACTCAAATTGAAGTTTATTAGGAACAAAAAGACAAAAGACAAACGGAGGAAAAGGTCCAAAACGTGGAAGTTCAGCCTGACCATTACCCCCTGTTTGTCTTTTCTCTTTGTGCCTAATAAACTTTGGTTTGATTGTTGAGCGCTTGTTGCAGTGTTCGTTTGTATGTTTTGTTTTTTTCTTCATGATCAGATTTCTTTAGGATTCAGTGTTCCTGTGCTCGGTCTCTCGCTTTTCAAAGGTTAAGTGGGGTTTTCATGCCTCCCCGGAGGTCCGAAACGTGTTGTGAAGTTCAGCTTGGCCTTTACCCCCTTTACCCCGTTTATCCTTTCTCTCTTTGTGCCTAATAAACTTGGGTTTGATTGTTAAGCGCTTGTTGCAGTGTTTGTTTGTGTTTTTTTTTCTGTATGCTAAGATTTCTTTAGGATTCAGTGTTCCTGCGCTCCGTCTCTTGCTTTTCATTGGTTAAGTGGCGTTTTCATGCCTCCAATTACATTTGAAGTGTTTTTTATAATTTATGCTCTATGTCATTAGCATCATATTTGATATCTTTAAGCCAGGTTCCATGTACTCTACTGAGATATAAAACCACCTGTTGGAAAGGGTTTTCTTCAGTCACTGCTTTTTGGTACTTAAAGACAATATGCAAAACCAACAAGGGTGATCACAGCACAGCAAGGGTCAAGTACAGCCCGGGAGATCGGAGAAGAGCTTTGCGGACGTGTCTTTTATTCCCTCAGGGAGACGCTATCCTGCCTATGAGTGACATTGCATAACCATGAGTGACATTCGTTCTAAAGAGAGGAATTGCACAATCAGCCTTCTAATGAATACGATTACTTCTGCCTCTGGATTTCCAGCTAATTAATGGGATTGATTTCTAATGAGAGACTGGTTGAAATGACAAAGTCTTCCTAGAAATCGTTCAGGCATCTGCCACTTTAAGCTGCGACAGAGCACAGCTCACTTTGCGTTCAATGGGTGCCCTGTTTTCTAAAGCCTTCTTGGCCTCCTCATAAGAAAAACAAACACAACAAAACAATGTCATTGTTTTTTCGCAGAGCGATGAGCCAAAGCAGAGCCATCATTTAGTAAAACACTCAATTCCTGCAAAGCTGCTTAAAAAAACAACAACCAAATATTGGTGTACGGCCGTGCGTAATGAGATTGCTAGGGCTCTGAGTGTGAGGTTGTTAGAGTTCCATTAAGAAAGATGTGTACCAATAGAACAATGTACAACAATCTATAACCTTTGTCCTTAGGTCTGTAGTAGTTGCTGAACGTATGTTGGGGTATACTATAGTGCACCTTTAACCCCAGATCCACATTCCTATAAAATCTCCTGACCGGCGCATTTCTCCTGCTTATAGTTCAGTGGCATACTACACAACCTTATCCATACCTTGTGTATTCAGATTCCCCTCTGACTCGTTCCCCTTGGTTTTGTTAGCATGCTGGCTGGGCTGCCAAAAACAACACATACTTTCAGCCAAGGTTTACAGATCCACCTTATATTTCAGCATATATTTTCCATCTACATGTTTTCTTGTGATACACAGACCTAGGTAAGGTTTAAAACCTACATTCCTGGGAATTTAGGACCCTGTCCTGCCTTCCTGGGCTTAGTCCGCAGAAAGTGCATCATTAGACATGCTCGCTCTGATCGGAATAAACTGTGAACATTCTAGTCTATGCAGAACATTTAATGGCCCTCTGTGGATGTGCAACCCTAAGGGGACCTCCCCGAAGACGCTGTCAGTCAACACTGCGGGCATATATACCAGTTTAAACCCCTCCCCCCACCCCCTTTCTGGGAGCCTGACAAATTTACGTCACAGTCTCATCATCCCTTGTAGCTTGCCCACTCCACCCTCGTCCAAATTCAAGTCTCCCATGGTTGAGAAGCTGGGCAGCTGTGTGCTGATTCATCTGACGCAGGAGGGAAATCAGATCATTAACTAGAGATGGGTCTCAATGGAACGCCTTTATAAGATATTTGTTTTCCCTCCTGCGTATGAATGCCGCATACAAGAGAGAAGCACGGTCTAGCATAGGCACATACTGGATCTAGCTGGCAGCCTACATTTTGTGGAATACACTTATTGACTGTAAGACAAACGTTTGAGTGACAACGTGCAGGAAGTTATCTTTGCCTGCATATTAAAAGCCAGGGTCGGTTCCTATGGGTGCATTAGTTCCACTCAGTGGCCCAGAACATTTAGGGGGTGTGGCTGTTTGCCAGTGATTGACAGTACCCCTCCTCCTCTCCGCATTACTGGCAGTCGCACTATTGAGGTGTCAGTGAGCACTGACTTCTGGCCATTTCCCCGTAGCTCTGTCATTATCTCTTATCGGAATACAGAGCAGAAATGGATATTAACGCCCCGCTGCCGGCTAGGTAATAAGTATGGAGCCAGGGAGATCAGCCAGAAGAGTTACCATGGAAATCCCAGACTTAGCATCCCAGAGAGACCCTGACTCCATTATTATTCTAGCGGCTCGCACCTACTGCATTGATCACCCAGGTGCAAACACAACGTTTAACCCTTCAAGTGCCCCATCGTCTTGCCGCATCGCTATCTGCAAATAGTCATTAAATATATGCTGTCTTTTTCAGCTCTGAACTTTGTTCAAAACTGCAATAGATTTTATAAATGTTTGTTGGGGTGTTATATACTAAACAGGGGACCATGTAATATATAAAAAAATGTGAGTGGTGTACAATACCCATGACGCTCACACTGCTGTGCACATTCTGAAATTGTACACGCAACACACACACAGAAACACTGCCGTGCACATACTGATATTGTACACGCAACACACACACACACACAGAAACACTGCCGTGCACATACTGATATTGTACACGCAACACAAACACACACAGAAACACTGCCGTGCACATACTGATATTGTACACGCAACACACACACACACAGAAACACTGACGTGCACATACTGACATTGTACACGCAACACACACACAGAAACACTGACTTGCACATACTGACATTGTACACGCAACACACACACAGAAACACTGCCAGGCACATACTGATATTGTACACGCAACACACACACACACAGAAACACTGACGTGCACATACTGACATTGTACACGCAACACACACACAGAAACACTGACTTGCACATACTGACATTGTACACGCAACACACACACAGAAACACTGCCAGGCACATACTGATATTGTACACGCAACACACACACACACAGAAACACTGCCGTGCACATACTGATATTGTACACGCAACACACACACACACACAGAAACACTGCCGTGCACATACTGATATTGTACACGCAACACACACACACACAGAAACACTGACGTGCACATACTGACATTGTACACGCAACACACACACAGAAACACTGCCGTGCACATACTGAAATTGTACACGCAACATACACACAGAAACACTGCTGTGCACATACTGAAATTGTACACACACACAGGAAGTCCAGCATGCACACACCGAGTCAATGCGAAAACACTGACATACATCCATTGGCAGTGCGCACACAGAAGTTCCGACATACACTGCTCACACGATATACTACGACATTACAGAGAGACATTCACCTGCATGCACAATGGTTCTACATACAGAAGCGTTCACATGCAGCTGTACTGCACAAACCATAGTTATTTATTTAAACAGACAATTAAGGCATTAACAGTCACCGATGGACACTTGTAAATGCTGTACATGTATCTGTGAGAGATTCTCCTCTATTTTATGTGAAAAGTGCTCTTTACATCTGTTTTCATTAAAAGATGGTCAGGTGGATGCTGGGGTTTGTTACTCCTAAGTTTGGCACAAGATGCTGAGACGAGATATGGGCCTGGGGAAACCCAGCGATGTGTGACAGCCGTGTTTAATGCACTGAGCAGGTGTGAACCCCGCAGATATAAACTAGCAACAAGCAATTTCTTCCAAAGCATTGCATTGCTCAGTGAAGCCTGGGATTGCCAGACCTAGCGTGACATCCTTCACATGTACCACTTCTCTGTTCTGATGGACAGTGCAGGAAAAGCACTGTCCATCAGTATATGGACTTCATATGCAGCCAAAAGGAATTATGACCAGGACCAGGTAGTGAGCTAGTTCAGTTTAGCTCGCACGTGACCTGGGAGCACTACTGGGTCAGTGACCTGAGCTCACTTAGGGGTACTATTTAGAGAAGTAGGGGATGGGCAGGTCCCTAATGAACGTAGCATCACAGATCACATACTTTCCCGTAGAGAGTGCATGCTGTCCTAGTGTGTGAATGCTCTTTAGGATGCAAGGCTGCACATAAAATGAGTGTTGCTCTGGCGCTTGATCACGGGCATCAGTATCCCAAATGCGCAGCACAAGAACCTTTAAACATATCTCTACACTACACTTTCTACCAGTCCTCCCGATGCCAGGGGATGATCAGGAGGATTGTTAGAATACCATGTGTCTGACAGTGCAAAAATAATTTGTACAGTATGACCCAGGAATCACGTTTTATTTTAAATGTTTGAATTTCAACACTGTGTCACTTCTGGGTGTTACAGAGATCGGTTTATACAAGGAAACCAGCAATCACATTTTAGAAGAACACTGCAAGTACCATAAACACTACAGCTTACTTCCCTGGCATTCCCTCATTGTAAATAGTCAAATTGTTTTTGAAGGCTTGACTTCTTATCTGGGGTCCACCGGGCGCAGCTCCCTGTCTCCACTAGTAATATTGGAAAGCCAGAAGTTTCTAGGCAGGTGTGACGGACACTCTGGACACCTTAGATGGATGCATGTCACCCCGACCCTCCACCTTCTCTAAAGAGATTACATTCACTATGGACTAGCCCTCCAACCTATGTCCCCCTGCCCAGCATCCCTTCCTAGCTATCCAGAACCACCCATCATTCACTAACGAGAGCGCTGAGACATGGTACACCTGACCCGGAGCGACTCTAACATACTCTGGAACTCTGAAGCGGATACCAGAGTTACCACAGTCCGCTAAAACTTTGAGCAGAGCACTTTCAGTCCCAAAACACCCAACCAGGACACTTTTTGGAGTGTTAACAGAGGAGGTGGAGAGGCATCGAAAGACACCAGGGACTTGGGGGAGCTCCATGTACTCACGAACACGCAGAAATTTAAGGTGACCGGGAAACTCTACTAAGCACCCTGGAGCTTTGTATCGGATCAGTGGCTAGCTGAAAACTCACTGAAAGTTTCTACTTCTACCTAATTCGGGCTAGCCATATCTGATCCGGGCGCTTTTTGGATATGATGGGTTATAGCTTTTTGATGCCATTCTGGGATCAAGAATTAATTATTTTTTTTTACTAGTTTGTTGCAAAATTGGAAGTGCTTCAAACTTTTTTTTCTTGCCTTTTTTTGGATTAACAGCAAAAACAAATGTGAGAAAGGCTGAACTTGATGGACGCAAGTCTCTTTTCAGCTATGGAACTATGTAACTATATACAATTAAAACCCTATTATTATTCTATTATTCCACTTCTATTCCACATGTTAATTCATCTATAAGTGTACCTAAATAATTGTTTGATGTTTTCCGTCTCTCTTTTATAGCTTCATATGAGAATATAGAATGCAGTGATGGCGTTACAAAACGCTGTAGCTACGGCTTACCAGAGACAGATGTGTTCTACCTGTGCACTGACTGCAAACCAGCTGGAATCTCACTAATACAAACCGCACCACAGTGGACCCCATGCTGCAGAGTTTAAAGGGACTCTGTCATGCAGAACATCACTCCAATTGTGCTAGCGGACTGACTAGTTACTAAATATGTGCAGATAGGATGCAAAGTTAAACTCCCACGTGAATGCATGGGAAAGCCACACAAAACAATTTATTTTGAGAACCTTCTCTTTACCTGTCGTCACCTTCTATAATCTGATCCAATATTAAAGCATTCCAAGACATATCTGATAACATGCCAGGCGTCGTGCAAGGATTATTATTATATCTGCAAATCTGGTCCTTTGCTAGTTATTCAGTTAGCACCACTGTGTGATTAAATGATTTTCAGGTCTGATTGTACGATAAGAGATAAACCTAATTGAATAGTGATTTTTCCTACATATAACAGTGTGAAAACTGATAGTCAGTTACTAGAATTAAAACTATCTCTTTTGATACAATCCACCTCTAAGATAGAAGTCTGACACGTATTAGACTTGTGCATCCGCATTTGGACGAATTGTGATTTGGCTGAACTTGGGGAAATCGGCTGTTCGGCCGAATTTCATATTTCTGAAGGCAGAACGCTGTGTTTCCGGACATATAACCAAATATACAACTAGCTCAATGGTCGAATATGGTTGTTTAATTCGGCATTCAGATTTCCACCAAAAAAAAAAAAGATTGATGGGGAAAAGAGATGGTGGTTGGCTAGGGGGCAAACTCTAAATGTTGATTTTATTCACAAATCAAGTGAGAAGTGATCAATAGTTGAAACAACGGAAGAGTGGTAAAAAAAACAGATCTACCGTATATACTCGAGTATAAGCCGAGTTTTTCAGCCCATTTTTTGGGCTGAAAAACCCCAACTCGGCTTATACTCGAGTCAAGGTCTGTATTATGGCAATTTTCATTGCCATAATACAGACTGGGGGGAGAGGGGGGCTGGCAGGAAGCTGTAACTTACCTTCACCGCAGTTCCTGTCAGCTCCCTTCTCTCTCCTCCGTCCGTGCAGCTCCCAGGTCAGCTTCCTCTGCAACTCTCGCGAGAGCCGCGGGGTCAGAGCGTTGCCACGGGTTACCGTGGCAACGCTCCGCGCGGCCGCGAGAGTTGCAGAGGAAGCTGACCTGGGAGCTGCACGGACGGAGGAGAGCCCCCTCCTACAGCCCATCCACTGGACCACACCAGGGAGTGAGAGCCCCCCTCCCTGGCCAGCTAACAGGCAGGGAGGGGGGACGAAAAAATAAAAATATGAATAAAACAAATAATAAGAAAAAAAAATATTACAATAATAATAACAAAAAAATTCATACAATTAATAATAAAATAAAAAAATAATTACCTAAAAAAAAATAACAAAAAAAAAATATTAAGATAATAATTAAATAATAATTAATAAAATGCCCAGCCCCCACCAATGCTCTGCACACACACACACACACACACTGCACTCACACATACACACACTGCACTGCATTCATTATATACACACTGCATTCATACACACTGCACTCATACACACACTGCACTGCATTCATTATACACACACTGCACTCATATACACACACTACACTCATACACACACACTACACTCATACACACACTGCATACACACTGCACTGCATTCATTATATACACACTGCATTCATACACACACTGCATTCATACACACACACACTGCACTCATATACACACACTGCACTCATATACACACACTGCACTCATACACACACTGCACTCATACACACACACTGCACTCATACACACACACTGCACTCATACACACACACTGCACTCATACACACACACTGCACTCATACACACACACTGCATTCATACACACACTGCACTCATACACACACTGCACTGCATTCATTATACACACACTGCACTCCATTCATTATATACACACTGCACTCATACACACTGCATACACACACGCTGCATTCATATACACACTGCATTCATTATATACACACGCTGTAAATAAATATTCAGTTAATATAATTTTTTTAGGATCTAATTTTATTTAGAAATTTACCAGTAGCTGCTTCATTTCCCACCCTAGTCTTATACTCGAGTCAATACGTTTTCCCAATTTTTGGGGGTAAAATTAGGGGCCTCGGCTTATATTCGGGTCGGCTTATACTCGAGTATATACGGTATATATATATATATATTTAATAAATATATATAATATATAAATATACATTTTTTACTATTGGTTACTTTTCTCACTAGATCAGTTAACCAAATGGCAAGAAAATGCACCTATCAGTGTACTGCAAAATGTCTACATAATATTTATATTATATAATATTTACATTAGGTATATATTTTGCAGTAGATTGATTGGCTTGTCCAAATGTTTTCCAAGGATGCTGTTTGACTCAAACTTGAATAGAGTCCGCTTGGGTTACGTTAGAATTTAGGTAATCACACAGTAACTCATGTAGGTGCAATTTTTTGAAAAGCAGACGTACTCTGTGACACGCACATGTGATCGCAAGGCGGTCAGAAGCGAGGCTTGGAACACTAACTTTGGTCAGTGTTTGGGACTAAGTGGCTATTAGAAAAGACTGGACATACCCCATTTGTAATACCTTGGGTTGTCTACTTTTGCAAATGGTATGCCATCATGGGGGGTAATTTTCATTCCTGGGCTACCATACGCTCTCAAAGGCAACGTAACCAAAATTTCAATCTGAAAAAAATTAAAAATGTAATGTGCTAAATTTTACCCTGTAACTTTCCAAAACACTATAAAACCTGTACATACGGGGTACTGTTTTACCTGTGAGACATTGCTGAATACAAATATGTGTATTTCATTGCAGTAACAGCTAACAGTATTGTGACATTCACAGTTAAAATGCAATGCAGAACTAAAAAAATAACATTTCTAATTTTTTACAAATATTGTATTCATATTGAATTATGTGTACTATAAAAATATTTGATGTGACATGAAAGCCCTGTTTCTCCTGAACAGAATGATATATGATAAGTGTGGTTGCATTTAATATGACAGAGTTGAATTAAGTCTGCACAGAACAGACATATAGCGCAAATTCAAGGTTTTGTTTACGTTTTGTTTTGATCACGACTTGTACAGTTGGCTCAGTCCTTAAGGGATTAAAATAACACAAAGCTATATATATATATATATATATATATATATATATATATACACTATTTATTCACTTCATACATCTTTATTTATATAAAAAAAAATGTAACAATAGCTGGGAGAAATCAACGTTCAAATATTACAATCAGAAGAAACATTTTATCTTCTGGCTGATTTTTAAAAAACAACCAAAAAAGATGTTACAGGGAGCTATCATATTGCTTGTTAGCTAAAGATCTTGTGCAAGCTTGGCTATTTGAAATGATAAAACTCCATTTATCCAATCAGTCCTTATTATCTGATATTAATCGCATACACTGTACATCATTAGACTACAGCTGTGGACGTCATAGATTCTGGTGCGGGAAAAACGACATGGTTTATTATGCTATTTAAAGGGATACTATAGTGTTAGGAATACAAATTTGTATATCTAATACTATAGAGCTTTATGCCCCCACCCCTCTTTCCAGCAGCTAAAGTGTTAATAAAAACCCAAATCCAGCGTAGATGTCCCTCTGGGCTGTGCAGGTGCTCTGCCTCCTCCGACAGGGGGCTAATTCGCATGTGCTGTGAGTGCTTCAGGCCCTCCCCCTAGGAAAGCATTGCTTCAATGCTTTCCTATGGGGGTTTCACTGATGCTGGATGTCCTCATGCAGAGTGTAAGGATGTCCAGTGTCCGTTAAGGGACCTAGAGTCCGCTAGCATCCAGTAAGTGACTCTAGTAGCTATCTGATTGATTGTCTGTCAATGGCTGTCAATCAAAAAGCACTGAGTGAGCGGCTTTTTATTCACACGCTGGCTGCAGACAGTCAGAGAAACTACAAACAGGTAGTGATATCCTTACTATATGTAAGCATGGGTGTTCTCTTCTTCTAATGCAGGTTGTTTTTTCATAAAGTATTGTCAGTGGCTGAGCTGTGTGCATACATTTAATAAGGAAGTCATTTTCTGCAGTCAGGAAGCATGACCAAATAGGCAGGCTTATAGTGCAGCAAAAAAAATATTTATTTTATGCAAAAACAAGACAATATTGGAAGAATGCTAAATATGCATTCAAGTCGTGTTGGTGCCTGCAGTGTGCCTTTAACACCTGTCTAGAGTTCACTGTATGTGTACCTTTTATTTTATCCCCTTTCTGCTTTTCTGTATTTTTATTTTTTATTTTTAAGCAGGCCGTGGCTTCCAGACCAGTCTAAACTGAATTTCCTGCAGGGCCACACTCATTTAACATGGCCTCCCCATGCTTTGAGTATATAACCCCAGCAACCCGTTCTAGAAATCTGAACGCCTGATTTTACCCACGGCTCCAAGCTCTGTCTGGAGTGTTTTTGGAAAGCGAAAAAGAGATGCTGCTTTTTCTAACGTGATCCTGCTAACATCTTGCTTGCTACGAAGATTCTCCTTGAGGGCAATAACTGCTATGGTTGTTGGTGGTGATGAGAAGGGATGAACATTATATGGGGATAGGGTCTGGTTCTCATTGTATTGTATTTCTACAGCTAGGAATATACCATTGGCATTGGTCATCCTTCTTCTAAACCAATGCCAGATCTTCCTCTGGTATTTATCAGATATGGAATCTGGACTGGGGATCTATATCAATATAGCTGATTCCACAGGTTCTATATGCACTTCCACTTTCTGATCTTATAGAAACATAGAATGTGACGGCAGATAAGAACCATTCGGCCCATCTAGTCTGCCCAATTTTCTAAATACTTTCATTAGTCCCTGGCATTATCTTATAGTTAGGATAGCCTTATGCATATCCCACGCATGCTTAAACCCCCTCACTGTGTTAACCTCTACCACTTCAGCTGGAAGGCTATTCCATGCTTCCACTACCCTCTCAGTAAGGTAATGGTTCCTGATATTATTTTTAAACCTTTGCCCCTCTAATTTAGGGCTATGTCCTCGTGTTGTGGTAGTTTTTCTTCTTTTAAATATAGTCTCCTCCTTTACTGTGTTGATTCCCTTTATGTATTTAAATGTTTCTATCATATCCCCCCTGTCTCGTCTTTCCTCCAAGCTATACATGTTAAGATCCTTTAACCTTTCCTGGTAAGTTTTATCCTGCAATCCATGAACCAGTTTAGTAGCCCTTATCTGAACTCTCTCTAAGGTATCAATATCCTTCTGGAGATGCGGTCTGGTCTCCAGTACTGCGTACATGGGATGGAAGTGGAGTGTTTAGATAGAAGAGGCTGAGGGGCCCTGCCCCTACCGCTGTTTGGGCAATTTAACCATCCATACAGTATTGTGTTTATTTCCCTATGAGCTATGTGATACTGTGTTATCCAAGGCCTTTTATGCAGAAATCACTGTTTTATATGCAATCTAGCTGATTGCCTCAGAGTAATCCTTTAGTTGCAGATTGTAAAACAATTGGAATTGGCCTCTCATTTTGTGTGCTTTGGATTTTATTATTATTCCATATTTGCTTAATGCCTCAAAATACACAAAACCGGTTTATTCTGCGTCTCTCGCATCTGTGGTGTATTTGCTTAATGTTGTTATCGAAGATTAACTGAAAACCTAATTTCTGACCGTGTGTAGCCAGCAGGGAGTGATTTACTGGCGTAGTACTTACCTGATTTTATATATGTGCATGGGTTTTCATGATGTTTTGTTTTTTTTTTGTTTCATTTTTTTTTTTTTTTTATCCTTTATTTTTGTGGTGCATGTTTAGGCATTCAGCATTTCTATGACATCATACAGTTGTCTGGTTACAATTACATGTCTGTTAGTCCACCCATTGTACAGCGCTACGGAATCTGATGGCGCTATATAAATAATAAATTAATATAATAAATAAAGTAAAAACAGTTACATGCAAAGTGCAGGGTACGTCAATGGACTTGCACATTTTTGTTAAATAACATGAGTATGTTTTGTAAGTGAGTGTGTAGCTCTTCTCGATTCATGAGGTTTTAAGAGAGGCCAAAGGAACTTGGATGTAAAGTCACCTTTATTGTAGAATAACACTGTCTGCCTATTTAAACCCACTCCTTTAAGAATTGCAATCATCTATCATCTATCATCCCCCGGTCATCCTAGGCCAGTGATGGCGAACCTATGGCACGCGTGCCACAGGTGGCACGCCATGCCCTCTCTGTGGGCACGCGGCCACAGGTCCGCCATCACTGCAGAGTGGCACCTGCCTGCCCGAAACGGCAGGCGCCTACTCTGCTTCCGTGTCGGGAGGCAGGGTAGGGATCTGTGAAGCAGCTCCCCTGTCCTCCCGCGCGATGCTGTGTGGAGCGTTGCCGAGCGTTACCATGGCAACGCTCCACACAGCATCGCGCGGGAGGACAGGGGAGCTGCTTCACAGATCCCTCCCCCTGCCTCCCGACACGGAAGCACTGCCTGCCACCACCGGACCACCAGGGATGACGGTACCACCACCGGACCACCAGGGATGGCTGTGTGTCCCCCCCCACTTCATTAAAGGTAAGAAGGAGGGAGGGAGAGAGGGAGAGGGGGGGGATACTGACACACAGCACCCCTACCCCCCCCAGAAGTACCCTTACCCCCCCAGCACCACCCCTACCCCCCCCAGCACCACCCCTACCCCCACAGCACCACCCCTACCCCCACAGCACCACCCCTACCCCCACAGCACCACCCCTACCCCCACAGCACCACCCCACCCCCCCCAGCAGCACCCTACCCCCCACAGCAGCACCCTACCCCCCACAGCAGCACCCTACCCCCCACAGCAGCACCCCACCCCCACAGTAGCACCCTACCCCCACAGTAGCACCCTACCCCCCACAGCAGCACCCTACCCCCCAGAAGTACCCCTACCACCCCAGCAGTACTCCTACTCCCCCACAACAGTACCCCTACCACCCAGGGCCGGTGCTAGGATTTTTGACTACACAGGCGAAGATGCATTTTTACGCCCCCCCGCACCCAAAAAAACCCAATGCATCTTCACCTCTGTGTCTCGTAGCCCCCCTTTTGAATTTTACCCCCATTAGTGTTGCATATCCACTCTCTTACCCCTCTGGTCCCTTTGTGCCTTACACCCCCCTTTAGTGTGTCTCATACAACCCCTCTTATGTATTTCTTACTTCCCCGTCAGACACTTTCTATCTCTCTTTTTCTCCCATATAGACATAGACATAGATACAGGCAAAAATACATACATGCACAAATACACAAACATACAGACACACAACCATACAAGCACACAGACATAATTATTCAGGCACACAGTCACAAAGATATACAGACACACAGTCATAAAAGGCACACAATCAAACAAACACAGTCATACAATCTACACATTCAGGTACATTGTCGTACAAACACAGACATACATTCATACAGACACAGGCACACACAAAAATACAGACACAGACATAAAGAAACATAGAGATTGGCATATAGTGACATACATACACAGTGATACAGAGACATACATACGCAGACAGTCATAAAGAGACATACAGACAAGGCATACAGAGACATACAAAGACAGACAAACAAAGAACCCTGCACACGGATACCGTGTAAATGCTCCGGCCATCCACAGTGGTAGTTGCTCCGACGTCAGGCAGACATCGCTGGATCCACCAGTAAAGTCTTCAAAAGGAATAAACGCAGGCAATACTCCAATAGTAAGGATGGTATATTTATTGATAGGTGACCAACCCCATAGAAAGTGTGATGTTTCGGCTCAGCAGAGCCTTAATAATGCAATAATGCTCTGCTTAGCCGAAACGTTGCACTTTCTTTGGGGTGGTTCACCTATCAATAAATATACCATTATTACTATTAGAGTGTTGCCTGCGTTTATTCCTTTTGAATACATACACAGATCATCATACAGAGACATACAGACTGTATGTCTCTGTATGACGGTCTGTGTATGTACACAGGATGGCTAAAAGATAGACCCCATCTGTCGTGCAACTTTAACAATGCTTTGAAAGCTGGGGCTCTACCGATTCCCCATGCTTGCAGGATTGTATTTAGCACGGAGCGTGTTTGACTGTAAGTATGTGTTTGTATAGAGTATGTTTGTGTGAATGTAGGGGTGAGTTTGTATGTAGTGTTTGAGTTTGAATGCAAGCATGCATTTACGTGTAGTGTTGGGTTTTTGAATGCAGGTGTGTGTTTATATATAATTTTGGTGTCTGATACAGACGTGTGTTTGTATGTAGTGTTGACATTTGAATGCAGGGGTGTGTTTGTATGTAGTGTTGAAGTTTGCATGCAGGTGGTTATTTGTGTGTAGTGTTGGTGTTTGAATGTTGAGATGTATGCACATATACACATACACTGCCACACACGCACACACTGACACACATGCAGATACACATATACACAAACGGATACACATTCAGATAGACAGACACACATATACAGATACACACAAACACTGACAGACATACAGATAAACACACACTGACAGACATACAGATACACACATACACAATGATAGACATACAGTTACACACACAGACACACTGACAGACACACACACACACTGACAGACAGATATATACACACACAGACACACTGACAGACAGAACACACAAGACACTGACAGACAGAAACACACACAGATACACTGACAGACATACAGGCACACTGACAGACATACGCACACACACAGACACACTGACAGACATACACAGACAGACACACACACTGACAGACATATAGATACACACAGACACACTGACAGAAAGATATACACACACACACACACTGACAGACATACACACACGGACACTGACAGACAGAAACACACAAGACACTGACAGATAGAAACACAGACAGACATACAGGCACACTGACAGACATATACACACACAAAGACACACTAACAGACAGACATACACAGACACACTGACAGACATATAGATACACACAGACAGATATATACACACACAGACACACACACACAAACATGCTGATCAAAATATACACTTTTCTAGCCATACACAGGAGGGTGGCTTAGCTGGGATCTAGAGTGCTGGCTCAGGTAGTTGGTAGTTGGAGCTAGTCCTGCCCAGCCCCCCTCCTCTCTGCATTCTGCTCTCTGCAGTCTTCTTGGGAGGAAGTCCTCCCATGCTGAAATGAAGGTGGCCAGCGTTAGCTCCGCCCCTGCTGGGCGCGCTGTGTGCTACAGAGGGAGCAGGGATATGACGTGTTCATATCCCCGCCCCCTCCACACAGTCCGCGGCACTGTAGGGAAGAAGGCTGATTTGTGGGGATGCTGCTGCCGCTCGGCCACGCTTCAAGAAGTGACCGGCAGGAAAGGGACGCTGTGCGCTTCCCTCCTGCCGGTCACCCCGACATTTGCGCCCCCGGGCCGGTGCGCCCTAAGGCGGCCGCCTGTGCCGCCTTATGGACGCGCCGGCCCTGCTACCACCCCCAGCAGTACCCCTACCCCCCCAGCAGTACCCCTACCCCCTGCAGTACCCATACCCCCCAGAAGTACTCCTACTCCCCCACAACAGTACCCCTACCACCCCCAGCAGTACCCCTACCCCCCAGCAGTACCCCTACCCCCCCAGCAGTACCCCTACCCCCCAGCAGTACCCCTACCACCCCAGCAGTACCCCTACCCCCCCAGCAGTACCCCTACCCCCCAGCAGTACCCCTACCACCCCAGCAGTACCCCTACCCCCGCAGTACCCCTACCACCCCCAGCAGTACCCCTACCACCCCCAGCAGTACCCCTACCCCCCAGCAGTACCCCTACCCCCCACAGCACACGTCTCACACACACACACACAGCACCCCCTCACACACACACAGCACCCCCCCAAACACACACAGCACCCCCCCAAACACACACAGCACCCCCCCACACACACACACAGCACCCCCCCACACACACACACAGCACCCCCCCCCACACACACACAGCACCCCCCCACACACACACACAGCACCCCCCCCACACACACACAGCACCCCCCCCCCCACACACACACAGCACCCCCCACACACACACAGCGCCCCTCATACACACACACACAGCACCCCTCATACACACACACACAGCACCCCTCATACACACATACAACACCCACACACACGCACCCCCCACACACACGCACCCCCCCCCACACACACACACGCCCCCCCACACACACGCACCCCCCCCCCCCCACACACACACGCAATTGCCGTGTTGGCACTTTAAGGAAAAAAAAGTTGGCATGTATTGCGGTTTGGGCACTCGGGCTCAAAAAGGTTCGCCATCACTGTCCTAGGCTATTCATTGAACACTCTTCTTCCAAGCTACCCCACTTCCTCTCACCTAGCATACTTTCTCTTATACTTGGGACCTTTAACATCCCAATCAACAACCTCAACTGCACTGATACCTCCTGTCTGCTCTCTGTAACCTCCTCCTTTGGCCTCACACAGTGGTCTACTTCAGCAACTCATACAGCAGGAAATACTCTTGACCTCATCTTCAACAATCTCTGTACCACCTCTAATCTCTCACTCCTCAACTCCACTCTCTCCTCTCAACTAGACGCCATGGCATCTCCTACACTTAAACACAGCAAGCGCTCCCAATTACAACCCTGGCACACTAAGCTGACCCGATACCTCCAAAAATGTTCCAGAACTGCTGAACGATGCTGGGGACAGTCTCACTCTGCATCTGACTTCCTCCACTATAAATTTATGCTGCACTCCTACAGTTTGGCTTTTTTCCTCTGCAAAAGTAAACTACTTCAACATCCTCATAAGCACACTGTCCCGCAAACCCAAATGCCTTTTTCACACCTTTAATGCTCTTCTTTGCTCTGTTGCTCCCTCTCCTCCTACTACCTTGCCTCCACAAACTTTGCAACTCACTTCACTGAAAATATTTCTACAATCAGGGAAGAGATCTCTCTTCTCTCTCCCTCCTCTACCAATACTTCCCTAAACCTCCCTCCGCTGTTCTATGCTCACTCCCACCCACTAAAGCAGAAGAGGTCTCTGCTCCAGTCCTCCCGCCTCACCACCTGTTCCCTCAATCGTATTCTCTCATATCTCATCCGCACTTTATCTCCTTTTCTTGCTCTGCCTCTCACTAAAAGTTTCAATCTCTCCCTTTCCTCTGGCACGTTTCCTCCACCCTTCAAACATGTAACCTTAACCCCAAATCTGAAAAAGCCCAACCTTGACCCTAACTCCCCATCCAACTACCACCCTATCTCGCTACTGCCATTTTCCTCCAAGATCCTTGAGAGAGTTGTGTATGCGAGATTGACAGAATTTATAAATATAGATTTATATCGTTCTATGAATTCCTGGTAGCTTAAAGGACAGTATTGGGTGGGAAAAGTAGCTGCCCCGGCACTTCTTCCACGATTATAACGAACCCTGGGTCCCTCCTCATTGGCCGATGTGAGTTTTCACAGCCCTGTTAGTCCATCAGTACCCTCAGGCATAGAGAAAATTAGCCAATTTATGACATGGCTACTTGTCCCAATATGGTGATATTGCTCCTGAACTACTAGCAGACACACCAAAGAAGCACTAAACTGCATATTGCCCAAATTCTTCCATTGGGTATACTGCCAGTTTGCCTCAATGGAGACTACCCCGACCCTTGTCCTTGAGGCAAGCTAAACAACAGGTCAGCTAGCGTGGAGATACCACAGCTGATCATCCATTAACCCCCAAGGACTGGTGCTGACTCCTAGAGGTGGCAGGCATCAGCTACACAGCCTTGCGGTACCCTTATCACAGCAATTAGAAGTGACAGCTGCGAGAAGGATTTGGCTGCAGGTGATTAATTTATTGTGCCAGCCTTTGTGTACTTGAAATGCCAGGTCAGATCACCCTGGAGGGTATTTTCTATAGACTGATTAGATATCGGCTGTTTTTTTTTTTGTCATACAAGATATTGCCTTGAATTTATGCTCTGTTCTACTGCAGACCTCGGTATTTACATAAAGTAAAAATATCCTGATATTTAAAAATAGAATATACAGAAAAAAAGAGGGACTAAGACAAAATATAGCAGCTCTAAAACTGGAAAGGAAAAAGGGATTCACCAAAAGCTTTTAAAACAATACAAAATACACCATATAATACAGTGTGAAGTATCCAGGAGCTAATCAGCAGAATAAATGAATGGTAAATATATATAAATAAAATAATAATAAAACACTTGGATGTCCTGGTAGCAGTATAAGTCCAAAACAGTGCAAGATGGATATGTATGGTATAGGTGCCCTTTAACCCTGCTTATGAAAATAATACAGGGTGGATGGCACCAATGCCAAATAATATACTTTTATAAGGATAAAAGACCAAAATAATATCCATATATAGGGAAGCATACCAGTATATGGAACTGGTTGCTGAAAAGAAATAGTAATTATATCACTAAAAAGTGAGAGAACAACTGGAGATATAAAAATGAAGATAAAGATAGCAGCACCAGTCTATAAGAGGTGGAATAGGCAAGGTAAACCTTAAAACCAGACCGTGATGGATGAGGATGATGGTAGTGAGTCTGTGCTCTGTATCCCGAGCGCCGGTGAGGACGGCATGCGTTTCACAGTGCTTTCCACTCAGACCTCACATCAGGGGGATCAGCGCTGTTCTCACGGGATGAAGATTGAAGCGGGTCCGGAATCCGAAGCGGATGAAGGTGCTTGCAGACAAGTCCTGGCTGGCAGTGACTGTGCTTGATTGGAACCTTTAGATTGTCTAACGCGTTTCGTAGGGATATGGCCCTACTTCTTCAGAGACTGTATAGATTGTGTAGCATAAGAGAGCCCTTATGTATCAAACTTCTAATTGCCAATTAATCATGTATATTAGCGGGAATAATTTGAACAACATAGAAAAGCATTTGATGGAACACTCAAATATTAAATTATACAAGTAAACCGGACCTTTCAAATAATATACTGTCTCAGTATGCTTATAAGGAATTTTAGATATATGCATGCATGCCATAAAATGAGAGTGAAACAGGAATGGATTTTAAAATATCTTGCATTTGGAAAAAAACTTTTGCACCTTATTATCAAGTATGCACAAATATCTAACAAAAAGACAAGGGTTTCACAGCTTATAATCAAGTGATATGGTATAAACATTATTCATATGGAATATAACAATCAGCTTGTATATTTAAAAATCAGCTGGTATAGTTGAAATTAAAATTAAACCAGATATTGAGCATTGAAACAAATGTGTTACAATAAACATTATGTTACATCTTAACTGAGTTTAGTTACCGGTACATGATGTTTGGATTAGATGTGTTACGCAGAAGACATAAACAGTGGTTTACAGGAATATTTTTGTATAAGATTCACCTACCAGCATAATACAAATAAAAATAATAATAACAACATAATCCATAATAACGATAATATGTATATGATGCAGGTTTCTTGGACTTGTGGATGTTTTATATTAAAGTTGTATTTTAGTACCGTCCAGCATGCATATCTATTTCAGAGTTGCAGGATTGCAGCCTATGTTTCTAATAAGTATTGTATGTATTGGTCATTACATTTACAAACTCCAATTAAATATGGGACGTGGTCGATCGATTGGTTAACTGAAATGAAATAAATAAAATAAATTATAAGAGTTACACATGGGAGACATTTGAAATTCCCTAGTGGGATGGATGTGATGAAACAGCGACACCAACTTCAAAGATATGTATATATATATATATATATATATATATAGTACGAAGACGGAAATGCAGCAAAGTGGAGATATAGATTTAATATATATATATATATATATTTGTGTAAGGGGCAAATAGCCGTATATGGAGTAAGGATCCAGCATAAGCGTAGGATAGTATAAAGGGAGCAAGTCAGTTGTGGTGTGCCGAGACCGACGATACGGTAGGCCTGTAAATAAAGAGGGCCCACCAAGGAGTAAGAGAGTAAAGTAAATGGAAAGAAAAGAGTGTTGAAATGAGGAGTGGGTGGGAGGGTCATTCTGATGCTGACCTCAAGCGATATGAGTCAGGTAAGGGGTGTCCCTTAAATAGGGGAGTGAATTAATTTAAGCCCCTCCCACAAATACAGGCCAAACTGCCTTAATACTTGTTTAAGGGGCAAATAGCCGTATATGGAGTAAGGATCAAGCATAAGCGTAGGATAGTATAAAGGGAGCAAGTCGGTTGTGGTGTGCCGAGACCGACGATACGGTAGGCCTGTAAATAAAGAGGGCAAAAATGAATAATCAAAGATTTAATACAGTCAACAAATATATACAAATTAACCAGACATTTCCTTAAATGCATTACAGTATTTAATTCCTGGAAGGATTTTGAAGGTAGGAATCTAGGACCGAAAGTGAACACCATTTGTTTTGGGTAGGATAGTATGTTATCTCTACTGTTGGTGCGTGTTGACTCGTTTCGGAATGTGGTAGAGCCAATAGGTAATGATATATGTGTTTACGTACGTGGGATCGTTAAAGACAATGATCTGTCTGAGTGGTGGTGATGGTAGTGGATTCTCTGGCCTGAGAAAGGCATAAAAGGCGATGTGCATGGCTGGTAATGGCCGACTTGGTAGTATAATGGAATGGTTGTAGATCTAATAGGTCCAATAAGGATGAAAAGTTGGATGGCTATTGGTAATCTCTGAGAGGAATGTGGGGGAATGGATTCCTGAAAACCTCTGAGTATATTCTTGTCTGGTATGATAGCATGAAGTTATGGTAGTTTTGGCCATAGGTTATCCTGTGTTGTTGAATGCCTGTAAAATATATAATTAATGGTGTGTGAGATAGTTTAAGGTGGCAAAAAGAAGCAAAACCTAGGAGAATTGTTATGACACAGGTTGAGCTGTCGTGTTCCGATGTTATGCGTTCTACAAGTATAGGATGAAAGTGCTAGGTGCTATGCTGCATGAGTATGTCTAATCCATGATTTTGTCTCTGGAACGAAAGAGTGGCCGTGACTGTATGGGTGGCTGTACGAAGCGTATGATGAACATGCCTGGAATATAAATAAGACAATTGTCGGCAGGGATGTATACCCCCACCTGGTACATGAAAGTAAAAGAAACGTGATAAGTTGCCAACCAAGTGAGTTCCCCAGAAATATCATGACCTTATGGATGAATAGTGGCGTTTGTTGATGATATGACATGTGCTTAGTTGTCTGAGTAACAACGGATTGATGACCCTGACCATGATTTACCCCATGCCACAGCAGCTGCTACAATGGGGTAGATCCCCCAAAGGGGCTGAGGTGGTGGAAACTATTTCCAAACCTGGATGCCATGGCCAACAGCTCCAAAGCAATCGTTCCCGGTAGATCGCTGCCAAACCCGTGGTAGACGCCGCGTCTGACCATCTGGTTGGAGAAGTGTCAGACAATCCTGGAAGAAACATGCTTTTACCATGCCAAGTGGTTAAGAAATTCCTCCCCGTGTGCAGGTCTGCTGTTGCTGGAGTGTCTAGGGACATCCTCTGATCGTCATGTTGGAAGTGTGGAAAAAAGGGGAAAGTACTCTGGATGTGAAAGCGTGGTCTTGTGGTATGATTGGCATAGCAAAATTAAGGAACCTGGTAGGGATTGTAGTTCCTTGCAGTTGTAAGTACTAAGCAGGAGGTAGTGATTGATGTAGTTGAGAATGTTCCCTATTTGTCTTGTGGTAACTTGCATGTATGGATGCCGACTCAAGTCGTATGCCCTGTAATGTGATGATAGTGTCTGGGCCTTCTGTTTCTTATGGGGTACTGGGACGCCCAAGTGGTCAACCAGACTAAGCTGCCGTGAGGCTTCTAGTGAAAAACATAAATTTTACTTACCGAAAATTTCTTTTTCCTGAAGATTAGAGGCAGTGCTTACACCATAGGGGATATCCAATCTGGAGGGAAAAACAGGCAGGCAAATCTCCAAACATTTTAACCCCTCCCCTAATTACCTCCTTTCCAATAAGTAGCAGCTCCTCCTGATCATCCCCAGACAATACATAAGCCAAATAGCTGCAAAATTACTTAGTTTATTAGAAAAAGGGGCGGGAATTGTAGCACTGCCTCTAATCTTCAGGAAAAAGACATTTTCGGTAAGTAAAATTTATGTTTTTCCTTTCAGATTAGAGGCAGTGCTTACACCATAGGGATATAATAAAGCAGATCCTGAGGGCGGGTTTCAGTTCACTACTGCTTGAAGCACCCTGCGCCCAAAACTGCATACTCCGAGGCCAGTATGTCCCACTTGTAGTGTCCTGAGAACGTATGGAGAGAGGACCGATTAGCAGCTGAACAAATTCGAGACGGAGAAGTAGCTGCACGCAGAGCCCCTGACGGCGAAACAGCTCTAGTAGAATGTGCCTTTATAGGGCCTGCAAATTCCGTGCCACTCTTAGAATAAGATAACAGAATACAATCCTTCAGTCGTCTAGCCAGAGAACTCTGCGAAACCAACATACCTTTTCTTTGTGCCTATGAACAAGACAAACATACCGATATCCTAACGGAAGGATTCCGTAGCTTTAGATATTGCCAAAGACATATAGTTACGTCTAAGCAGCGAAAATTACTTACCAAGGCATTAGACGGATTCCGACACAAGGTCGGCAAAACCACTTCTCGGTTGACATTGGCAACAGAAAAAACTTTAGTGATACCTGAAGGATCGAGCTTCAGAACCTCCTTGTCCTGATGAAAACCAAAAAAGGGAAAATACTCCCGAAGCGCTCGGAGCTCACATACTCTTTTAGCTGACGAATAGCCATCAAAAGAAAACGGTATCCAAAGAAAACATCTTCAGGGAACTACTTCCAATGATTCAACAGGCGGTACTCAAAGCGCGGAAAGGACCAAATTCAGATCCCAGGGAGGACAGGTTTCCCTAACAAAGGGCACCAAACGTGTCAGAGCTCTGAAGAACCTTGAAATCAGAAAATTCGAGGTGAAACATCTGAGGGAGCAGAAACCGAAAGCAGAAACATGTAATCTAAATGAAGCAGGTTTAAGACCTTTGCAAATCTCATCCGAAGGAAGCATAGAATCTTCTGGATGGACGCGGAAACAGGGTTGACTTCAAACCTACAACACCGCTGAAAAAACTTCCAAATCCTAACGTAGAACCTTGAAGTAGATGCCAACAAAAAATTTTTATAACTTCAGGATCCAGACTTTTACTCTCTAAATCTGGAGTTCAGAAACCAGGCCGTCAATCGGAATCTCCGAAGGGCCGGAAGAGGCACCATGGCGTCCTCTAGAATTACTCCTGAAAGAGGAAGCTTCCAAAAGGTGGCCCCCGGAAAGTTCAGGAGAACCGAGAACCAACTTCTTCTTGGCCACCCTGGAAGGATTAGGATAATACTTACATTTTCCAGCCTTACTTTTTGAAATATTCTGGGAATAAGCACTACTGGCGGGAAGATATATGCCAGGTTGAACTTCCATGATAATGACAGGGCATCTATGAAATCCGGCCTGTCTGCTGGATTTAGGGATGCAAAACGTCTTGTCTTCCTGTTCACTCTGGGTGCCATCAGGTCTATCTCTGGAACACCGAAGCGGACTGTGCTGAACTTGAAAGTTCTGCATGACAGGGACCAATCTGCTTGTTCCAAATGATGCCTGCTCAGGACATCTGCCACCACATTGAACTTTCCTAAAATGTGAACTGCAGAGATTGACATAAGGTGCACTTCTGCCCACAGCATGATTATTGAACAAAGGCTTTCTAATCTTGTTGATCTCGTACCTCCCTGTTTGTTCAAATATGCCACTGTCGTTCGATTGTCTGAACGAATTTGAATATGTTGATCTTTGATGAGAAACTGAAACGCCAAGAGTGCCATCCATACGGCCTTTAATTCCCTGAAGTTCGAGGAACTTCTCATATCCTTCTCTTGCCAGGAACCCTGCTTCTTTATGTCTTCCAGATGGGCCCCCCAGCCCAGCGCAGAGGCGTCTGTTGATATGATAGTGAAGGACTTCATCCGGAATGACCGACCCTCGTGGAGGAATCGAGAAATGTCCACACTGCAGACTTTGCAAAGTTAGATCGTTAAACCTCATCAGCCTATCTAGGCCGAGTTCCTGTCGATACCAGACCTGCAGAATGTTTCTTTGTAGAGGTCTCATTCTGGCTTTTGCCCAACCGACTGCCGGAATTGAGGCTGTAAACAGACCCAGCAAGCACATGGCTTCTCTGATTGAAAACACACTTTTTACTCTGAGATTCCGGATTAACCGCTTGATCTTTAGTTTCTTTTCTTCTGGCAGAAATAACTTCATTGCGATAGAATCCAAAATTAGACCCAAGAACTGGATCCTTTGAACTGGCACTAGTTCCGATTTGTTGAAATTTATTAGCCAGCCATGCTTTTCCAGCGATTTGATGGCTGTCCCCAGATCTAACTGTAGTTGAACCTGGGACTCTGCAATCAACAGCCAGTCGTCCAAATATGGAATGACAGCGATGCCCATACCTCTTAGAAACGCTGAAACGACTACTAGAAGCTTTGAGAAAACTCTGGGCGCTGATGATAGGCCGAAAGGCAGTGCTCTGAATTGGTAATGTTTGGTTACCGATTGGCAGCACACCACAAACCGTAGAAAACTTTTGCTGGATTCCGCTATGGGTACATGAAGATAGGCATCTTTCAAATCCAGGGACGCAAACCAACTCATTGGGTGAATAAGCAGAGCCGCTGATTTTACTGATTCCCTGAGGAATTTCTTTTTGATAATCCGCTTGTTTACGGCTATTAGATCTAGAATAGGTCTGAACGAACCATCCGGTTTTGGCACCAAGAAAAGTCTTGAATAGGTGCCTTGATGTCTTTCCTTTATAGGAACTTCTTCCACCACTCTTTTTAGTAACAGAGTCGACACTTCTCGCAACAGAGAGAGTTCCATATCTAGAGACTGAACCCTGGAACATAGAAACCTGTTTATAGGGGCTTGTGATAATTCTAGAGCGTATCCGTGCTCTATCACTGTAAGGACCTCAACAGCTCATCCAGCTTAGAACCGAAAAGTCTTCCTGGTTCAAAAGGTAGTTCACACAGAGAATTTTTAGATGCCGCATCTGCAGACCAATTTCTAAGCCAAAACGCTCTCCTTGCGCCTATATTCTTGGCCGACAATTTCAGGCTTTCTGTAGAAGCATCCACTAAAAATCAGACGCCATCTTGATATTTTTTAATAGCTTTAACGGGTCTTCCTTAGCTTCTCCCGAATATACCTTTTCTAGTTCTTTCAACCAAAGTTTTTGGGCCTTGGCAACGGATGACCCCGTAATCAAGGCTTTAGCTTGGGCTGCAGAAGAGATGAACAACTTCTTTAAAGAGGAGTCCATGCGTTTATCCATGACATCCTTGAGCCCGCTTGAATCTCCAAATGGTAAAGTAGTCTTTTTACCTATTTGAGCAATAGGGACGTCCACTACAGGGACCGTATCCAGCTTGCAGTCTTGCTCTGATTCTATGGAAAAAAGAGTTTTAAAATGCTTAGACATAAACGGCTTGTGCCTAGGGAACTTTCATTCTTTCAAAATCAATTCCTTAGTCTGTGGGTGAAAAGGAAACACTTTGGACTTTTTCCCCGTTTCCCCAAAATCAAAGATGCACTGCACTTCTTTAATCAATTTCCCAATGGCTTCGTCTGGGAAGGCAAATTCCTCATCTGAGGAATCACTGCCTGAATTATCTTCATACTCAGAACCACTAGTTCCCGAACTAGTATCAGAAGTTTCCCAAGATCTCAGTCTTTTCTTAGCATGCTTTACCATCTGAGAATCCTGGGCAACAGAAGCCTGGACTGAATGTAATGCAGCTGACTGCATATCCACAAATGTTTGCTGCATACTTTGCTGCAACCAGCTGAGAAAAGTGGACATTTCTGTTCTCTTTGCTTCCTCTGAAGCTTCTTTTGAACACACTGAGCAAAGTTTCTTTTTTACAACCATCAGGCATAGGTTGGCCACACACAGAGCACATTAAATGCTTGGTTTTAGATGCACATTTCCCCTTCTCAGCAACTTTATCCATACTTACCGGATAAGACATACTGGGAAAACAAGAAAACAAGAAAGGGGAAAATAATCAAAACTTTCTCCTTACGGATTCAGGCTAAGAACCATTTAAAATGAAAACTTAACAGTCTTACCTTAAATGGCCTGAGAGTGTGTTGGAGGGCAGGTGAGAAACACACTTCACAACCGTTCTGAGAGCTCCTGGCAAACAGAGGTTGCTGCTGGTACATGCTCATATAAGTCCTGTAACCAAACGAAAAACGTCCAGTTCGAATTTGGCGCCTGAATCCAGGTTCGCATTGCGCATGTGCATAGCGCTCTGCGACTCCCTGGTGGAACGCAACCTGTGTGTGCGTTCCACCGACAGGACCTCCCAGCCGACGCACGCCTGCGTCCTTCGTCATACCGGCACCTGGCACGGCAAAAGACGGAAACATAAATTTAGAGTGACCACGCCGGCCGGCGTGTTGAACGCTACTTACCGGACATCAAGGAAGCAGAGCCTCCAGAGCCTCAGCCCTTCTCACCTACTTCCTGGAGAACCTCCCCTGCCGAAGGCAGGCAAAGAACTGGGGATGATCAGGAGGAGCTGCTACTTATTGGAAAGGAGGTAATTAGGGGAGGGGTTAAAATGTTTGGAGATTTGCCTGCCTGTTTTTCCCTCCAGATTGGATATCCCCTATGGTGTAAGCACTGCCTCTAATCTGAAAGGAAAAATATGTTATCTTTGATCCACAAGAAGTCTTCTAGATAGTGTATGACTGTAAGGCCTCTGGATATGTTATCATAACCAGCACAGAGTATCTGCGAATATCGATAGTAGGCTAATCTGTATCCCGAAGGTTGAGCGGGGAAAGGATTGCCCATTTTATGCCATGTAAGTGCCAGTGTGTAGGGTAGATGGTAGCCGTTTACTGCATTGATGATATTGGTATTACATAACCAAGCTTCAACCCATGCTTGAGTGATAGCTGTAAAGGTAGATCAATGGTGTTGTATAGTAAGGAAACTCCTCGGAGGGTATGAGGGAGTTGAGACTTGGGGTAGCGGAGTTGTGTGGAGCCAATAGCCTTTGTTTAACGGAAGATTTACTTGTGACAATACCAATGTGTTTGGTGCCATGCTGTAAATGGTGGAGATTGGAAGACCCCTCTGCAAATCTGGGCTATGAGTGTGTTTACAGCCAATGGTTCTGTTGTGCTGACTGTAAGTGAGGGCATGCTATATTCCTTGAAGGTGTATTTATGATACCTGTATGGGAGCCATTTGAAGCTCCAGAGCTTTAGTAAATCTACTACAAGTCTGGAAGGGTGATGAGTCAGGAGTGTTGAAAATGCATTGGTGTGTACAGATGGTGAGTATGTTATTTGTAAGTTGTATTGGGACACATGGCTTGTCATGCCGGGGTGCTAGGAAGAGGTGATTCTTCACCATCTTTTTGAGAAATACTCAAATAACAATAAAGATTGCAATTATAATTTGTACCCAGGGGTCTTGTAGTGGCTTGCTAGCTAAGCCGTAAGGCGAAACGATTAGGCTTGGTGTTTTTTTTGGTGACTGGTGAGGCCCTGCTAGTTGCCAAGTGGGTTGAGAGGCTATCTATGCTTGGCGCGAGGGGATTTTGTGTGGCCACCGAACGTTGTGGCAGGATGTTGGCCTCTCGGTGACAGTAACCATAAAATAGGAATTTGAGTGACAGGTGAGGCCCTCTCTATGATACAATGCGAGGCGGCTAGCTCACGAGTGGCCCGAGGGGTGTATGCCTCCGAGTGTGAGGCGGGGTGTTTGCCTTGCGCGGTACCACTAACCGAAGCATAATGCAGAGAAAAAAAAAAGGGCCCTAGAACCCTAATTGCCAGTACACTATTACTATTCCAGGGAAGGTAAGAGATGGATAACTACGTGAGCAGGTGTATGTACCTGGTAGTATAGTATTGAACCTGACAATCCGTATAGGTTTTTTAGTAGTAACTGTAACCTGAATGGATAAAACCGTATGGTATAAGGAAATATGGCATAGACCAAGCTTATCTTAATACGTACAGTATATGTGAAAAGTAAAGTGCCGTGATGTGTAAATATTAAACATCGTAGCCATACCGGTTAAATATGTATCAATCTTAACCCATTAAGTGCCGTATGTACAAGTGAAAATGTGGTCTGTCCCCACTTTGTATGTTGTATGTCCCCTTGCTAGGGGAAAGTCTGTTGTGTGAGCAGCGTGCTGTGAAAAATGAATGTGAACTATATTACCAGTTACGTATATACAGGTGCGTCTGCTACTGTGTAATAATATATGTATTTATACCAGATGTTTGATATAGTGCTTGCTATGTGAATTGTTGTATGTCTTATTGAATGGTAGGGGTCAGTGAACATTGTGTTGCAAAATGCAAGTGCACTGGAGATCTGCCGAGTGCCCTATAGGTGGCAGTGTAGTTGGATACTGATTGGTATGTGAAATGTGGTTTGTCTATTGACCTATAGGTGTCAGTGTTTTGGTGTTTGTAAAACCTCATGAAAATTGTCAATGTACTTGACAGACCACTGTTGGTCTTGATGTGAAATGTAAATTATTGTGAATTAAACCTGAAGTTGAGCCTGTGCTGGAGTTTAATTTATGGTTTATGGTTATGTTTAAAACAATCTTATGTGTAATTTATATTGCCTGGTAAATTGTATATGACATGTGAAGACAGTTTTGCTGTTGACCAGTAGGGGTCAGAAATGCTGATTGTATGGTAAAAATACCCTTTAAGCCCTGAAGTGAAATAAAGTCTGAGAAGCCTGTAGTATACCGATTGACCGGCAGGGGTCAGCATGTAGGCGAAAATGCCGTTTTTCGTTGGTTTGTACATAAATTGCAATAATGTGTGAGAAGCCTGTAGTACACTGAATGACCGGTAGGTGTCAGTGTGTAGGTGAAAATGCAGTGGTTTGTTGGTTTATTGTTTTGTACATGAAAAACAATAATGTCTAAGAAGCCTGTAGTACACCGAATGACTGATAGGGGTCAGTGTGTAGGTGAAAAATGCAGTGGTTTGTTGGTTTGTACATGAAATGCAATAATGTCTAAGAAGCCTGTAGTACACCAAAAATTGGTAGGGGTCAGTGTGTAGGTGAAAAGGCAGTGGTTTATTGGTTTGTACATGAAAATGCAAACAACGTCTAAGAAGCCTGTAGTACACCGAATGACCGGTAGGGGTCAGTGTGTAGGCGAAAATGCGGTGGTTCGTTGGTTTGTACATGAAATGCAATAATGTCTAAGAAGCCTGTAGTACACCGAATGACCGGTAGGGGTCAGTGTGTAGGCGAAAATGCAGTGGTTCGTTGGTTTGTACATGAAATGCGATAATGTCTAAGAAGCCTGTAGTACACCCAAAGACCGGTAGGGGGTTTAAACGAATGATATGCATGAACATGCAATGGTTTTAGAACAGACTTAGACAAAATGCAGCCGTAAAGTGAGGACCTGACCCGTGCATGGTGCCGTGGGACTGATGCCTGGTGTAACGGGTAGGTCGACTTACGGTTTGTGAATCACTTGGACATCATCCACGGCGATGGATTGAAGAAAGAAGGTGGTAGGCTGGAAAAGCCTGTGGCTGGATTCCTGACACAGCTCAGCTTAGAAAACCTCATGGAGTAATCAGGTAAAATGACGTCTGGATGACCCGGAAGTGGAAATCATTCTGATGCTGACCTCAAGCGATATGAGTCAGGTAAGGGGTGTCCCTTATATAGGGGAGTGAATTAATTTAAGCCCCTCCCACAAATACAGGCCAAACGGCCTTAACACGTGTGGAGATATAAGTATAATGCGGTTATGTACAGTATAAAGACGTAGATCAAGCAAAGTGGAAATGTAGATATGATGTGATAATGAATAGAGTTAGATGTAAAAAATCTATATTAGTGCAGAACGAAATATTGGGTAAAGCTGACGTAACATATAATAAAACTGGATATAGGAAGTGAAAGTATGAATCAAAAATAAAAATAAGAATGAATATAAATGAAAAATAAAAATGAAAATGAAAATAAAACTAGAATAGATAAAAAAAGGAAATAAATAAATAGAAACAAAACACAAACAAAAATAAATAAAAATAGTAATAAAAATTGAAATAAAAATCATAATAATAAAAATAAAATAGAAATAAAGTTAGAAATGAAAATAAAGATAAATAATAAAAATAAAGATAAAAAAAAAAATAATAGAAATAAAAATGAAAAATAGAAATAATAAATGCTCAGTATTTACATGACTTTCTTCAGCACCGTTACTGAGACGCCATATTCCTTTAAAATTGTGTGGTTATCCCGATACATTTGTGTTACTATTTTTATGTGATGTATGGAACCACATTCATACTTCTAACGTTTTCATTTAGACTCATGTTCACAACCAAAAATAAAAAATAACAATTGCTGATTGCTTATTGTTAAATATTACGTTTTGCATCATGGAAACTAGCAGTGATCGCTAACAATAGAAACAGCCTTTGTATCGATTACCAACTTGTCCTTAAATGAGTGCGACAAGCATAGGAACAACCTCAAGGAGATGCGTAAAATCAGGACAGCAGAGGAGTGGAACCAAGTTAATACCAGCCACCTGGTCAGTGTCACAGGTGATGGTAAGTTGATTTAAAGATATATGCTGAATCGGGGAGAGCTGGGAGGTATACAACCAGTTCCTAATTCCAGGGCAGGTTGGTTGTTTAAATTGGGAGCTTCAGGTTCCTGGTACCTCTCCTTGAATAAAAACTGTACAATGTTACCAGCGGAAAATAAATAAATGAAACAAGATGGGAATGGAAAAATGAAGGTAATTTAGTATCTGCCTCCCTGTACCGCACACAATGCTATCGCTGGCAGGAGGCAAACATATAAACAATTGAGCAGGAGCTGTTGAACCCTGTGGGTTGGTATATGCAACCAGTGGTGTATCCTGGTTTTGTGCTGCCCTAGGCAGGACAAAACTCAGGTGCCCCCTCCCACCCCCGCACCATCTCCCCTCCCGCGCCTTCCCCCCTCCCCCCGCGCCATCCCCACTCAACCCTTCCCCCCGCCCCGCCTTCTAAATACACACACACATTCACTGACATACACTAGCTAACAGAAACACACACTCACTAACAGACACACACACTCACAGGCAAACACACTCACACTAACAGACACACACACAGTCAGACACAGACACACACACACTAACAGACACACACACTCACACTAACAGGCAAACTTACACACAGTCAGAGACACACACACACACACATAGTCAGACACACACACACTGACACACACACACTCACTCACACTAACAGGCAAACACACACACATTAACAGACACACACACACACACTCACAGACACACACTAACAGACACACACACACACTAGCAGACACACACACACACACACACTCACTCACATTAACACATTTTTTTATATTTTATTTTTTATTTCGATTTCTCCCTGGTGGTCCAGTGGCTGCTGGGCGGGCGGGCGGCTGGCGAGGGAGCACTTTCCCCTGAGCACTATACTTAGCACCCTCACGCGCCTTAGAGTGAGACTGGGAGCCGGAATATGCCGTCATATTCCGGCTCCCAGCATCACTTTGCGCCGCGCGAGGGAGCTTAGCAGACAGCTCAGAGGAAGTGCTCCCTTGCCAACCGCCCGCCAGCCCAGCATGTCAGTTAGCCGCAAGGCTAACAAGGCATTTGCCCTGGGCATTTGGGGGCGGCGTTTTTTGCCGCCCCCTGGAAAATGCCGCCCAAGGCAAATGCCTTGTTTGCCTCGCGGCTAAAACGTCCCTTCATGTAACGAGGGCTTGGTCCCCTATCTCCTGCACAGTGAGATAATGCGCATGTGTACAGTTATGACAAACCAAAGATGTGTATAAACGGGGGGATCTCAATGAGATGGGATGTGAGGTACTCTGGAATAGGGGTTCTATTGCTTCTCTTGATTCAGCCCCTATAGCAGTGATGGCGAACCTTTTTGAGCCCGAGTACCCAAACCGCAATACATGACAACTTTTTTTTCCCTCAAAGTGCCAACACGGCAATTAAACCTGAATACTGAGGTTTATGTTTAGAAAACACAACTCATACCGTTGTCCGAACTTTAATTAACATCGAGTTCAATTATACAAATTATAAATAATGATATAAATTATAGATAAAATTACATACACACAGACTGCTGAATACAGTTACAGACTGCAGAACACATTCACACACCGACTGCTGAATACATACACAGACTGCTGAATACACAGACAAACTGCTGAATACAAACACAGACAGACTGCTGAGTACATACACACAGTCTGCTGAATGCACACACACACAAACATACACACAGTCTGCTGAATACACACACACAGACACACACATACATACTCATACATACTGCATTGAGGGGTGCAGTGTATGTGTTTATGTGTACAGTGCGGAGTATGTGTGTGTAAGTGGTGCTGTGTGTGAGGAGTGCTGTGTGTGCGTGAGGGGGTGCTGTGTGTGTGAGTGGGTGCTGTGTGTGCGGAGTGCTGTGTGTGTGTGAGGGGGTGGTGTGTGTGTGAGGGGGTGGTGTGTGTGTGAGTGGGTGGTGTGTGTGGGGGGAGGGGTGCTGTTTGTTGGGGGCATGCTGTAGGTAGCAAATATGTTTTTTTTTTAATAATAATAAATTGTAAAAAAAATACATTATTAAAATCTTTATCCTCCCCTCCCTTCTTCTTACCTTTGGTGAAGGAGGGGGGACACAGCCAGCCCTGGTGGTCCGGTGGTGGTAAGTTCTCTGTAGGATCTGGGAAGCAGCTCTTCTCTCCTCCCGCCCGCAGAATGCTGTGTGGAACGTTGCCATGGTAACGTGCGGCAATGCTCCACACAGCCTGTTCGCGGGAGGACAGTAGAGCTGCTTCCCAGATCCCTCCCCATGCCTCCAGGTCCTCCAGATACGAAAGCGGAGTAGGCGCCTGACGTTTTAGGCAGGCAGGTGCCTACTCTGCATTGCTCCCGACCAGCGCCAGCATCCCCCGTCCCTCCCCCGGCGACCTATGGCCGTGTGCCCACAGAGAGGGCTCACTGCCCTATAGCCTGAGTTAAAGGAACACCATAGCATTAGGAATACAAATGTGCTATAGTGTCCTTTTTACCGTTTAGGTGACCCCCCTCTGGAAAAGGTTTTACTTTTTTATTATTCCACATCGCAGTGCTCTCTCGCCAGCTGGCCCCTTGGAGACCATCTGATTGGAATGGCTGTGTTTTACTCGGCTATTTCTGCAGAAGCACCTCTAGTGGTCGTCAATAGGACAGCCACTAAATTCATTTAAAACCAGTGCAATGTAAACATTGTCATTCCTGCAAAACAGCAACGTTTTACATTGTGGGGTTAAAATAAGGGGGGGACATGACACCCGGACCACGTCATTGAGATGCCCCTTTTATCCAGGCTTCCCCAAACTCCGGCCCTCCAGATATTGCTGAACTACAACTCCCATGATTCTCAGCCTTCAATCATAGAATCATGGGAGTTGTAGTTCAGCAACATCTGGAGGGCCAGAGTTTGGGGAAGCCTGCTTTAATAGATGTAGTCTTTGTGTCATAGTGTGGAGATCATCAGACCCAATTAACCAGGGGTATTTCACCAAATTATTTTGTCTTGTGTGGTAGGATGTGCGTAACTGTTTGAAGCAACTTAGTTTGCGGGCGCCAACCTACCATCCCCTAGCGAACTGGATAGAGGTTTCTAATATTCCTGTCTAGTATATATATCTCACCACAAATAATAGGCACTAAAGAAAAAAAATCTGTATAATTAAATTTAGTAATTAACTAGGGTGTGCTGTACCCTGCAATAATGAACTTGTTCTAGAGTTAAAAGTAAAGCAGCGTGATACTGTGCAGGTAAAACAAGTAGAATACTCTGCAGACAGGAATGTAAATGTCTAACACTCTGGATTAATTGCTGTAGTGTAGAGAATGAAGGAGTTCATTATTGTACAGTAAAAAATGCGACTTCAAATTGCTCTGCAGTAGAAATGAGGCAGTATAATAATCTGTTTTGAAGAATGATGCAGAAAACCTGTTTTGAGAATGAAGCTGTATAATAAGCTGCAGTAAAGAATGAGACGGGATAACAGTCTGCAGTAAAGAATACATTACTATAAGTAAAAATGAGATGTCACAATACCCTGCAATAACAATGAAGCCTAATAATCAACTTTGAAGTATGAGGGTGTTAGAATACCCTTAGAATGCAGTAACATAATACTCTGCAGTAACAATGGAGGAGTATAATAATTTATATTAAAAAAGGAATTAACAAAATACTCTGCAGCATGAATGAAAGAGCACAATTCATTCTGTATTAAATAATGAGTTCATAAAATGCTTAAGTAAGGATAGAGCTGCATAATATTGTACATTCAATAAAATATAAATATAATATTCTGCAGTATGAATGGAGCAGTAAAATCACATTTATTAAATTATTAAAGGGTCACTATAAGCACCAAAACTACTGTAGCTTAATGGACTAGTTTGGTGGATATCATGCCCCTCTAGTCTCACTGCTCAATTTTCTCTCATTTAGGAGTTAACTCACTTCTGTTTATGCACCCTAGTCACGCCTCACCTGATTTACACAACCAACATGGAAAACATGGTTTGATTTTCAATCAACTCTCACAGCACAGTGTGTTTACTTAAGGAGTTTTTATCTTCTCCTCTGTAAATTGAACTTTAATCACACAAAGGAGACTCCTACAACGTCTATCAGGCTGTTACCAGAGCAAGAGATAAGAAATTCTAATTTAAACTACAATCACCAAAACACCTTTAGCTTAATAAAGCAGTTATCATGTATAGATCATGCCCCTGCAGTCTCTCTGCTCAATTCTCTGCCATTTAGGAGTAAAATCACCTTGTTTATGCAGCCTTAGTCACACCTCCCAACCTTCTTAAACACTTCCTGTAAAGAGTCGCCTAATGTTTACACTTCCTTTATTGCAAATTCTGTTTAATTTATAATGTGTCATTCTAGACCCTACAGGAGTCTCCTGTATGTGATTAAAGTTCAATTGACAGAGCAGGAGGTAAACATTTCAAAGTAAGGTAACATCCGATTGAAAATGAAACCATTTTTTATGCAGGCCGTGTCAGTCTGCAGTACATAATAAAGCTGTATATTGCATACTTTCCAAGTGTCCTTATTTTGGAGGGACAGTCCCTATGTTGGGCCCTAAATCCCAATGTATCCCTTTGTATCTTAATGCCCCTCTTTTCTAGGAGCTCCATACTATTGGTGTGTCTGATTGTGTAACAGAGCTGCATAGCAATAATACTCCCAGTAATGTGTCTTTATACTGCACTGTCAAAATCTGAGGACTTTAAATAATTTGAAAAGACCCCCGATGGTGACATTGCTGCTAAGGGTCCGGTGGCCGGGGGAGGCAGTCAAACATGAGTTTTACTTACCTTAACCTGTCCCTTGCGGACGCCGCCATCCTCTTCAGGTGGATCCTCTTATGCTTCCAACGCTTCAGGTCCAGGAAGCAACATCACTGCTGTACACAGCATTGAGGTCAATGGAGGATCATGCGACACCGTGGGATCCTCCATAGACTTATTGATTGCAGTAGCTCTGCCCAGGGTCAAGAAGTGTATTAATGGCAGTAGCTCGCCCAGGGTCAAGAAGTGTCAGGCATAGGAAAAATACATGAGACAAAGTAGTCCCTACTTTGTCTTATGTTTTTGGTTAGAAATAGATGAAAAATAAAGAAAATGAAAGAGGAAGAGAAGAGGAAGAGATTGGAAAAATGTAAGTGGAGCAGTATATTTCTCTGCAGTACTTAATACAGTATAAAGGTCTGCGATGCTCTGCAGTATAGAATGGAGCAGCGTATTGCTCTGCAGTATAGAATGGAGCAGCGTATTGCTCTGCAGTATAGAATGGAGCAGCGTATTACTCTGCAGTATAGAATGGAGCAGCGTATTACTCTGCAGTATAAAAGCTGTGACTTGTGTTGCTCCCCCTTGGGATTTTTTTTTTAGCAGTTAACACTTTATCCTGAGAATAGAATTCCCGCAGTTATAGCATGTAGTCTCCCCTTTCGATTTTTATGTTCACCTTACAAGCAGCTCACTTAAAGGTTCTCGGTCCATGTAGCAGTATGTTTTCTAATTCCAGTTTCTAAGAGCAATTCGTATATTGGATGGCCATACTGTAACGACCAGGCCTTCATTATTATTATTATTATTATTATTGGTATTTATATAACACCAACATATTCCGTAGCACTTAACATATTATTAGAGGAGGAGATATAACAATATGATAACCTGGAGAGGTGATAACCTGGAACTGAACAGTCTCAAAGTGTAAAACCCCTGTATACATGAATAATGGTACAGTTTCATGGGTAACAACTGGAGTACTTAAAGGTCTACCATCTATGGCCTCAAAGGGTATCTCCCTCTCTCTGATGGGAATGTTGTTTTTCGTAACAAAACCAGAGTCTATGAAGTTATCAGCAGCCCCGGAATCAACCAAGGCTAGTATGCTTTCAGCTATACAACTCTCTCCCATATGAAGAGAAACAGGGAGAAGCAAACGGTTAGGAGGCAATTTAGGAGACTTAGATATCACACCCAAGGCCAGTCCCCTATAAGGTCTTAGGTGCGAGAGTTTTCCGGAAGCAAAGGAAAACTCCTTTACCATATGGTCTCTCCTACCACAGTATAGGCAGAGTCCGTCCCTTCTCCCACGTAATTTTTCAGTATCAGAGAGTTTGGCAACCCCTAATTGCATGGGTTCCTCCTCTTTAACACTCTCAGGTTGATCAATTCTGGGGTTAATAGGTGTAACAAAACGTCTATTTCTGTTCTTAGTATAGAGCCTGTCACGAATCCTATTACCGTATATACTCGAGTATAAGCCGACCCGAATATAAGCCGAGGCCCCTAATTTTATCCCCAAAAAATGGGAAAATTTATTGACTCGAGTATAAGACTAGGGTGGGAAATGCAGCAGCTACTGGTAAATTTCTAAATAAAATTAGATCCTAAAAAAAATATATTAATTGAATATTTATTTACAGTGTGTGTATAATGAATGCAGTGTGTGCGTATGTGTGTGTGTATGAGTGCAGCGTGTGTGTATGAGTGCAGCGTGTGTGTATGAGTGCAGCGTGTGTATGAGTGCAATGTGTGTGTGCATGAATGCAGTGTGTGTGTGCATGAATGCAGTGTGTGTGTGCATGAATGCAGTGTGTGCAGGGCCGGTGCAAGGATATTTGCCGCCGTAGGCAAAAAAAATGTTGCCGCCCCCTCCCCCCCCCATATGTCCTGACTTCCCCTCCTCCTCCCTCAGTGGTCCTTACCTCCCCACCCCCGTGTTCCTTCACCCCCCCCCCCCAGTGGTCCTGACTCACCCCTCCCCTAGTGGTCCTTACCCTCCCCTCCCCTAGTGGTCCTTACCCTCCCCTCCCCTAGTGGTCCTTACTTCCCCCTCCCCTCCCATAGTGGTCCTTATCCCACCCCCTCCCTCTCATAGTGGTCCTTATCCCCCTTCTCCCTCCCATAGTGTTCCTTATCCCCCCCATCCCTCCCATAGTGGTCCATATACCCCCCCTCCCTCCCATAGTGGTCCTTATACCCCCCCTCCCTCCCATAGTGGTCCTTATCCCACCCCCTCCCTCCCATAGTGGTCCTTATACCCCCCTCCCTCCCATAGGGGTCCTTATACCCCCCTCCCTCCAATAGTGGTCCTTATCCCCCCCCTCCCTCCCATAGTATTCCTTATCCCACCCCCTCCCTACCATAGTGGTCCTTATCCCACCCCCTCCCTCCCATAGTGGTCCTTATCCCCCCCTCCCTCCCATAGTGGTCCTTATCCCCCCCCTCCCTCCCATAGTGGTCCTTATCCCCCCCCTCCCTCCCATAGTGGTCCTTATCCCCCCCCTCCCTCCCATAGTGGTCCTTATCCCCCCTCCCTCCCATAGTGGTCCTTATCCCCCCCCTACCTCCCATAGTGGTCCTTATACCCCCCCTCCCTCCCATAGCGGTCCTTATACCCCCCTCCCTCCCATAGTGGTCCTTATACCCCCTTCCCTCCCATAGTGGTCCTTATACCCCCCCCCCCCCCTCCCATAGTGGTCCTTATCCCCCTTTTTTTTGTTATTATTAATTTTTTTTATTATTATTAATTTTGTATTATTATTTCGTATTTTATTTATATTTTTTTTTTCGTCCCCCCTCCCTGCTTGATACATGGCAGGGAGGGGGGCTCTCCTTCCCTGGTGGTCCAGTGGCAGTTCAGTGGGGGGGAGAGGGGGGCTGGCAGAGCTGTACTTACCTGTTCTGCAGCTCCTGTCAGCTCTCTCCTCCTCTGCGCCGTCCGTTCTGCTCTTCTGTCAGCTCCCAGTGTAAATCTCGCGAGAGCCGCGGCTCTCGCGAGATTTACACTGGGAGCTGACCGAGGTGCTGACCGGACGGCGCAGAGGAGGAGAGAGCTGACAGGAGCTGCAGAACAGGTAAGTACAGCTCTGCCAGCCCCCCTCTCCCCCCAGTCTGTATTATGGCAATGCAAATTGCCATAATACAGACCTTGACTCGAGTATAAGCCGAGTTGGGGTTTTTCAGCCCAAAAAATGGGCTGAAAAACTCGGCTTATACTCGAGTATATACGGTATCTATATCAATGAGGTAATCAATAAGGTCCTCTAATGCAATAGGAAGCTCCCTCGCTGCTACCTCATCCAATATAGTGTCAAATAAACCTTCCATGAACGCAGTAGTTAACCCATTATTGGTCCAATCTACCTGTGAAGCAAGGGTACGAAACTGAATAGCATAGTCAGCCACAGACCTAAAACCCGGTTTAATTCTCATTAATGCTCTTGCGGCATTCTTTGACCTTTTCGTTGTGTCAAAAGTTCTACGAAAAGCCGTAAGAAAACTATTGAAATTATGCACCATAGGTCTATTGGCCTCCCAAATAGGATTTGCCTACTCAAGTGCTTTGTCAGTAAGTTGATGCATCAAAAACCCCACTTTAGACCTATCAGTGGGAAAGGAACGTGGATACATCTCAAAGTGGAATTCTATTTGATTAATGAAACCCCTGCATGTCTTAGCTTCCCCTCCATACCTGGGAGGGGGTGTTAATTGGGGCGAAGTATTAGGCAAATTGGATACTTCGGGAAGAGTTAGGTGCGGTTGCAGGAATAGTTCTAGACAAGAGCGTCTGGAGAGCCTGAGCTATCTGATCCGTACGGTGATCCTGCTCTACAAACCTTGCCTCATGAGAAGCCATTTGCTGAGCCAAATCTGCGGGGTCCATGGCCCTATCGTAATGTAACGAAAATATACCCCAACTCGCAGGATTCAACTCGACAAAAGACAACACAGAGGAGAGATACGTCTACCGGACCTTAGAATGGCCGTACTCGACGTATATGAGAGGAGACAGAGTCAGGAACGATCCGAGGTCAAGGGCACAGAGAGACAGCGTAAACTAGGACTAGCCGGGGTCTGGTACACAGTAAACAGCAAGCCGGCAAAAAGAACAGATAAGGATAAAGAGATAACGTAGTCAGAAACAAAGCCAAGTTCAATACGAAGGAACACAACTGAACACAACAAGCGCTAAAGGGAACAGAAACCACGATAGGCAAGGACTAAGGGAAAAAGGTGAGTTTAAGTACCTTCTATATTAATTTGATTGGCTCCTGTCATATCCACACCCCCAAAAGGTAAGTGTATGGGGAGTGTGGCATGACAGGGGCCAATGGGAGCCTTTTCCCAACTTAGGCTCCCACTGTTTCTTTAAGAGCGCGTCCGTGAATCACGGCGCGCTCTTAGATTCAGGCGGGACACGTGACCGCTTCTCGTGGTCATTGCCCGCCTTCTTGTTGCAGCCGTCAGATGAGCCGCGTGCGGCTCGTGCGCGCGGCTCGAAGAGAGGACCGCGACCGGCCCCTGGATAAGGTAAGTAACGCTACACTTGGCTGACATCATCAGAAGTGATTCTCTCAGCCAATCAATATGCTTTCCTATAGGATTGGATAGCATTGGATTTGCTGAGATTGTCAATTCTGATGATATCAGCCAAGGAGGCGGATCAGGGGCATGACCAAACGCCACCCTGGACAGTCAGCATCTCCTCATAGAATCAATACATCTCTATGAGGAAAGTTCAGTGTCTCCATGCCTGTCTTTCCCAGGAAGTACCTCTAGCAGCCATGATCCCCAGGCTGTAATGTAAACACTGCATTTTTTTCTTTTGAAAAGACAGTGTTTACTGCAAAAAACCTGAAGGTAATGATTCTACTCACCAGAACAAATTCAATAAGCTGTAGTTGTTCTGGTGACTATAGTGTCCCTTTAAACTTGAAATTCACTTTGAGTTCCTAAAAATTCTCATGTTAGTAAATATTTCTACGCTTTTTACACGTTTCACCTTCTTGCCCCATTTTCAATGCTGAGATTGAATTTCTCACACATATCACCTTACACATTTTTAAAATTGATTTTCTGCACATTTCACCTCTCTCTTTCTGCATTTAGTTTTTCTCTCATTTTTCCACCTTCTAATTTCACACACACATTGCTTATTTAGATTTCCACTTTCCTTCACCCAATTTCCAATTAAAACCATACTCTTTGCATTTCTAGCATTTATTTCCCACAAGCCCCTGCGTTCTTCTCGTCTTTGACCCATCATGTGCATTCAACAAAACATGTCAGTTTCTCACTTGGAGTATTGTACGCAGTACTGGGGACCGTATCTTCAGAAGGATATTGATACCTTAGAGAGAGTTCAGAGAAGAGCTACTAAACGGGTTCATGGATTGCAGGATAAAACTTACAAGAAAAGGTTAAAGGATCTTAACATGTATAGCTGGGAGGAAAGACGAGACAGGGGGGATATGATAGAAACATTTAAATACATAACGGGAATCAACACAGTAAAGGAGGAGACTATATTTAAAAGAAGAAAAACTACCACAACAGGAGGACATAGTCTTAAATTAGAGGGACAAAGGTTTAAAAATAATATCAGGAAGTATTACTTTACTGAGAGGGTAGTGGATGCATGGAATAGCCTTCCAGCTGAAGTGGTAGAGGTTAACACAGTAAAGGAGTTTCAGCACGCGTGGGATAGGCATAAGGATATCCTAACTATAAGATAAGGCCAGAGACTAATGAAAGTATTTAGAAAATTGGGCAGACTAGATGGGCCAAATGGCTCTTATCTGCCGTCCCATTCTATGTTTCTATGCTACTTATATTTCATTACAATCAATGGATCTTGATTTTTTTTGTAAATTATCAATTTCTGTTCCATATTTCTCTTTCATACTTTTTAAATTAGATTTCCTTCTCGCTCCTATTGTCTACTTCCACTTCCACATTTCTCCCTTTCCATTTTCTTCCCATCCTTTTATTATATGACCTTTTCTCTCTCCACCCTCAGTTCTCTTTCATCCCCCCCTTCAACCTTCTATTTCTCTATTTCCATCCTCTCGTTCCTTCCCTTTCATCCTTCCATTTCAAATTAAATATTACGTTCTTTATATTTCCCAGATTCCATATTTTATGTCTCCCCTCATACATTGACAGGAATATTTAATAATGTGAGAATTGTTGGGAACTCAAAGCGAATTTTAAATGTAAAGCCAAGTGGAAGCATAGTTGACTTTGAACTTTTGTTTTAAGTTTGGCTACTTTGGCCTTAAATTTGAAATTCACAATTCTCACTTTAGTAAATAACCTTGTGAGTGTTTAAAATCAACCATCTTAAAATAAACCATCCACAGTTCATGCAATACCAACACGACACCCGTGTCCCTTGCTCTGTGTTCTGTTTTTATTTTGGGGGGGGGGGGTGATGACAGGGGGGACTTGCTCTGTAAGGAAGGGGTTAAACCTCTCACTGCCGAACATACCAGTTAACATTAAGCATACTATTGTTAAGATGTCACAAAAGCTCCATAGGAACATCGACCATTTACAATCTAAGTAGGTTACTGATGTAACGTTGATTTTTCTTTCCTGGGTAACTGACCCTTTAGCTAAAAGTTCAAACATCGTAGAACCTGTGGGATAAAAAGATCAGCTTACAGGTCTCCTGCAAGACCTTTTAACATCTGCCTAATGTGATTTGCCATTCTGCGAAATATTCCCTATATTTAATTTAGGAGAGAAGCAGGGCAGGCCTACCGCGCACCAGCAGGCCCTCATTGCCATGGCAACCTCTCCAGCATAAGTGTCCCTGGTACGATCTCAGTCATTCTAACGAGGTGACATCGTTAGGAGGGGATTTAAACCTATTACACAATGTGGGAGGGAGTTAAACAGGAGCCAATTTGCTAACGAGCTGCTAATTTTTCTCTTTCATCTGCTTTTGAAGGCCTATTTAGTTTTCCTGTTTTTGTTTTTATTTGCGTTCCAAATACTTTTTCTTATATTTCTATTTAACTTATCCCTTATTTCAAGATTCTGGACCCAAATTCTGGACAACAAGTCAAGATTCAACACGGAGCGGGGGTAGCACTCATAATTAAAGTTTTTTTTTTTTTCCCGTTTTTTTTCTGAGACAGGGGATTTTATGATATTCTGGTGCTGAGGCCTCAAAGCCTAGGAACGAATGGGATACATTAGACAAAAAACAGTGGGAGGTTAAAGGGGACAAGTATAGGGCCCAAATGGCTGATTTGCATTTTTTTGGATGCAACAACGCTGGAGGAACTATGGACTCTGGGTAAGTGTTGACATGTATGTCTGTTATTGCGCTGTATTGACGTACCCCTGAATCTTTAACATGGACCAAACATACCCCAATATGGTACCAATACTCTCACTACCTGGACTTTAATAAGTAAAACTGATTACAATAATAACAAGTTGATGATAATGGTGATTGAGTTGAGATGCAGAATTGGTTGCCCGCTGCACCAAGTATAACATTAGGACGAAGGATATAAAATGAAAGAGGAGATGGGGAGAGAGTGAAGAGAACTTGGATTGAAATCAAAGTAATGAAGTACAGATCCTTGTAAGGTCACTTACTGTCCTGGGATAGGTCTTTCATTGTTATTCACCTCTCTGTATTACAGCCACACACATCAACATGACTCAGTATTAGGTCTTCCTAAACTATCCCTCTCTCAGTATTGTACCCAACTACTTAATCCCACTCTATGTATTGTACACAGCTACTTAATCCCACTCTCTGTATTGTACACAGCTACTTAATCCCACTCTCTGTATTGTACCCAACTACTTAATCCCACTCTATGTATTGTACACAGCTACTTAATCCCACTCTCTATATTGTACACAGCTACTTAATCCCACTCTCTGTATTGTACCCAACTACTTAATCCCACTCTCTGTATTGTACCCAACTACTTAATCCCACTCTATGTATTGTACACAGCTACTTAATCCCACTCTCTGTATTGTACACAGCTACTTAATCCCACTCTCTGTATTGTACACAGCTACTTAATCCCACTCTCTGTATTGTACACAGCTACTTAATCCCACTCTCTGTATTGTACACAGCTACTTAATCCCACTCTCTGTATTGTACACAGCTACTTAATCCCACTCTCTATATTGTACACAGCTACTTAATCTCACTCTCTGTATTGTACACAGCTACTTAATCCCACTCTCTGTATTGTACACAGCTACTTAATCCCACTCTCTGTATTGTACACAGCTACTTAATCCCACTCTCTGTATTGTACACAGCTACTTAATCCCACTCTCTGTATTGTACACAGCTACTTAATCCCACTCTCTGTATTGTACATAGCTACTTAATCCCACTCTCTGTATTGTACACAGCTACTTAATCCCACTCTCTGTATTGTACACAGCTACTTAATCCCACTCTCTGTATTGTACACAGCTACTTAATCCCACTCTCTGTATTGTACACAGCTACTTAAACTCACTCTCTGTATTGTACACATCAACTTAATCCCACTCTCTGTATTGTACCCAGCTCCTTAAACTCACTCTCTGTATTGTACACAGCTACTTAATCCCACTCTCTGTATTGTACACAGCTACTTAATCCCACTCTCTGTATTGTACCCAGCTCCTTAAACTCACTCTCTGTATTGTACACAGCTACTTAATCCCACTCTCTGTATTGTACACAGCTACTTAATCCCACTCTCTGTATTGTACACAGCTACTTAATCCCAATCTCTGTATTGTACACATCAATTTAATCACACTCTCTGTATTGTACACAGCTACTTAAACTCACTCTCTGTATTGTACACAGCTACTTAAACTCACTCTCTGTATTGTACACATCAACTTAATCACATTCTCTGTATTGTACACAGCTACTTAATCCCACTCTCTGTATTGTACACGGCTAGTTAATCCCAATCTCTGTATTGTACACGGCTAGTTAATCCCACTTTCTGTATTGTACGCAGCTACTTAAACTCACTCTCTGTATTGTACACAGCAATTTAACCCCAATATCTGTATTGTACACAACGTAACCACACTCTCTGTATTGTACCCAGCTACTTAATACCAATCCCTGTATTGTACCTAGCTACTTAATCCCACTCTCTGTATTGTACACATCAATTTAATCCCACTCTCTGTATTGTACACAGCTACTTAATCCCAATCCCTGTATTGTACACAGCTACTTAATCCCACTCTCTGTATTGTAAACATCAATTTAATCCCACTCTCTGTATTTTACGCAGTTTTTTAATCCCGCTCTCTGTATTGTACACATGTCTCTATATAGTACACAGCTACATTATATCTCTCTCTGTATAGTACACAGTTATATAATCCCTTTCTCTATATATTTGTACCCAGCTATTAACTCCCCCTCTCTGTACTAGATCATCAAATTTCATTGACTCAACTACTTAATCCTTCTCTCCATGATCACAGCTCTCGTAGTGTTTCACCCAGCTGCATAATCTCTGTATTAGATATCCTCCCACGTTAATCCTCTCTCAGTATTGGAAACCGTAATAAAATCCAACTCTGTATTAGAGATTTTCCCACGTTATCTCTCTCTGTATTGGATACATAATCCACCTCTGTATTAGAGATCCTCCCATGTTAACCCTCTCTGTTTTGGGGGAGAGGGGAATAGGACACATGAAGGGCTGTGAGTGTAGGGAATAGGACACATGAAGGGCTGTGAGTGTAGGGAATGGGACACATGAAGGGCTGTGAGTGGAGGGAATGGGACACATGAAGGGCTGTGAGTGGAGGGAATGGGACACATGAAGGGCTGTGAGTGGAGGGAATGGGACACATGGAGGGGCTTGGTGGGGGAGGGAATGGGATACATGGAGGGGCTCGGTGGGGGAGGGAATGGAACACTTGGGGGGAGAGGGAATGGGACACATGGAGGGGCTCTGTGGGGGAGGAAATGGGACACATGGAGGGGCTCTGTGGGGGGGAATGGGACACATGGAGGGGCTTGGGGGGAGAGGGAATGGGACACATGGAGGGGCTAGGGGGAGGCAGTGGGACACATGGAGAGTCTGGGGGGGAGGGAATGGGACACATGGAGGGGCTTGGGGGGGAAATGAGACACATGGTGGGGCTGAGGGGGAGGGAATGAGACACATGGTGGGAAAGAATGATACACACTGGAGGCCTGCTGGTTTCTAGTTACGCCTCCGACTTCTGTATTATGGATCCTCCCATGTTATCTCTCTCTCTGATTGGATACATAATATATCTCTGTATTGGAGATCATCCCACGTTATCTCTCTCTCTGTGTATTGGATACGCAATATATCTCTGTATTAGAGATCCTCCCACGTTATCTCTCTCTGTATTGGATACACAATTCCCATCTGTACCCCCAATGAGCCCGTTGTGTCGAACAGTGCCACATGACCCCTCTCTCTCTGTATTAGCCTTTAACTCTGTGTAATACGCACCCTCTTATCATTAGACCCTTATTCTACCTCTCCTGGTCTTTCTATCCTACCTCCCAGTCCTCTATCTCTATCTCTTTAATTCTCTTCTCTCTCCCTCCTTCAATTCTTCTCTCTCCTTTCAAGACACTCTTTTCATTATCAGCGTTCCCCTCCACAGAGCGATATTCTGTGTTTCCTTTCTTCTCAAGCATGAAATCGCAGGCTAACCTGTTGGAAAAGAACAGATTGCACAATCCATTGTCAGACGGGTATTTTAAACATAAGCTCTGCTTCCAGCATAACGAACATGCAAGCAGGGCCCAATTAACCAGAGCATCCCACAGTGGCTTCTTCCCAGATGGAACCAGTTAAGGAAGCACTCAGCCATGTAACCCCTTCCCTAGCCAATAAACAGAAACCTGACTGCATTCTATTAGAATCTGGATAAGCAATGACCCTATCCTACATGTTGGTAGTTTTAAGCAGATCTTAAGAATGCAGACAGTAGTGGATCCAGTGTTGGATCCGAAGGGGGACACACCAGGACACATGCCCCCTCCTTCCCAAAGAAGCCAGGGAAATTTATGCAGCATGGGTATAACTGTGCAATGACTGAATGTGCCTCCAATTAACTCAATCCAAGTTAGTAAGCCTGTTTCACATAAATAGGATTTAATTGATTTGTCAAGCAGGGAGACAGTGTCCGTGCCTGAGTGTATGTAGGTATTTTTCCCTGTATGCATATTTGCTCAATTGTGAGGGTGTTTGTGTCCATCACAAAATCCAGCAATGCTCCTCCTAAATTTTGGCCCTGGATCTGCCTCTGATTGGATTTGTAGAACAATGTTCCAGCGATGGTGGTGGTAGAGGTTTAGGTAATACTCTACGTTCGGAACAGATGCCGATAAAACATGAATATGGTAATATAGCATCTAATATTATTCAGCAGTGAGGACAGTTGGAATTCGTTGGTACTCCACCTGTAGTGGACTACATTTCCCATGGCGCCTAACTGTTTAAAAGCTAACCGTTTATGTTTATGTTGTTCATAATGCACAGTATTTTACTGTCCATCATGCTGAAGGAGACTCAATACGGCTGGAGTGACAATGGCAGAGTGACAATGGCCATCCATTGCTGCCGAGGACAAGGGCAGTCTATGCAACTTTATGCTATGTTGTGAGATATTGAAATCCTTTGGGCACAGAGTACATTCTTTGATACAGCTATTGCTTTATCACGGGCTTCATCTTTGCTTAAATCTCTTGTTAGGGTATTAAATAGTATTGTGAAAAATTACAAAGTGTGTTAGCACTCAATCAGATTATAGGTGCCGGTATCTTGGCCACCCCCTCAAACCAAAACATGAAATATACAAAAATTGATACCGCACTCAACATGAAGAAAATATAAAGATTTATTAGCAGAACATTGCCATATACCTTGTGATCCTTGTCTGTAGATAGCACGGTCCTCTAGGGCAAAAACATGCACAGTCCTTTAATTTTATTTTAATCCTGGCAACTTTATTCGTAAATCCACACATGAGGCAGCAGCAAATGTAACCATAAATGAAATAATGTAACACAAATCCCTATAACAAAAAGCCTAGCTCGTCTGAGCACTAACTCACATCAGATTCCCTATCTATCAGGGGTTAAACTATAACAAAATTTGTGGGTTTCACCAACCTAGTGTATTTGTCTGCTCTCAGCACTCCAGTGCTCTAAGCCAGCCTTGACTGCTTCCTTCCGCACTCCTAGTGCTCCAAGCCAGCACTCCCAGTGCCTAGTCTCCTTGATTCTCTTACTGGAGAGAACACCCTCTCTCCTACCTGCTTCCTGAGAGGAAGCCAGCAATCCCCCTGTACCTGCCCAGCAGGGAGTGGTTTATTCCCACTGCTACAGCCGATTACCTGCAGCTGGGCAGTGTGTTGGAGACAGTCCAAAAACCCTGGCCTGGATCTATGTCTCCCATGAAAACCACTAAACTGTGGAGTGGAGCATTGGCCCTCCCTTCTCTCCAAATACTCCACCCCAGGGGCCCATAACTAAACAACGCTTTGTGTTGTACAAAACACAAACCACATATACTCCCCCTGGGGTTAAATGGCTTCTCTGCCTTCACTTTATCACATATCCTCCCCCCCAGCTCAGACCCATCGGGTCGAGCGGCCTTAAAACACAAACCGTGAACATTCACGTCACCTAGGGCTGTACCAGCCCTGACTTGCTCCTCAGTTACAGGAAGTGGCCTATTGTAGATGGCCGCTACCTTGCTCCCTTGTAGTTTAAGGAACCCCCACCCAAGTGGATAACCAAAACAGTTAGCTACCTCAAATCCCAGATAACGCTTAGCAGTGTTAGCGGTCAAACCGGCAGCCCTTACATTACTCACAACTAACTGGACCTTCATCAGGTGTGCTACCCAGTCCACCATGTGAATCACCACATCACCAAGGTGGGCAGCTGCATACTCTTGCTGGAACAGAACACTTTTCATCAAAGTAACCTCACTCCCTGAATCTATCAGTGCTTGTGCGCTCTTCCCTACCACCATCACCACTTTTATCTGTGCTGTACCACCACCAGTCACCATACACCTCTTTAAGCAAGTCAATACAATCCCATGCAGAGCCCTTATTACCAAGTCATATTGTATTGGCTCTTCACTCTCAGGACAGTTATATGCAATATGTCCTTGCATGTGGCAGTTGAAACATCGGAGTTGTTTCTCAGTCTGGTCTTGTAGCCAAAATGGGGTTTTTAGGTACGTTCTACCATCATAGTTATATTGTCCTCTCTTTCCATTTTCACTGTCTGTCAAGATTGCCGCTTTCCTTTTCCCTGCTTTATCTCCTTCACTTTCAGGTCTTTCTTTTTTCGTACCCTCATTTTCACTATCATCACTACTGGAGCTGCGCTGCAAGGACTTCTTATTCTTCTTAGGGTCAGGTTTAAAATCGTCCTCACTGTCGTCAGAAGACACAATTTTCCTCTTCATTCTAGGAAATTCATCCTCTGAATTGTCTTCTATCTTAGCAGGCTTTTCATCCTCTGAATCAGAAGGAATACTTTTAGGAGGAGCTTTATCGTCATTAATAACCATTGGCTCAGGTACATCATCATCATCAGGATCAATAACTGCACGCTTAGCAGGAACTTGATCTTCAGTATCACTTGCTGTGTGCTTCGGGGGAGCCTCATCGGAGTCACTTCCTGCCTTCTTTGCTGGAGCATTATCTTCAGAGTCGCTCGCTGAATGTTTGGCAGAGGTTGTCCGCTTAGACATATGCTTTGAAGAAGCTACATGTTTATTGGCAGCTACACGCTTCAGAGGAACTTCATCTTCAGAGTCACTTTTTGCATGCTTTGCAACTTTCTTTCGCTTATTGGCAGCTGTGCGCTTAGCAGGCGTCTCATCTTCAGAGTCACTGGCAACCCGCCTTGCAGGAGCTTCATCATTCTCTGATCCACTGGCACCCCCTCTCCTGTCCTCCTCTGCATCGCTATGTTCATTCTCGTACTGGTGCCCTGAACTTCCAACTTCATTCGCTTCACCCTCAGAGGCAGAGTCACGCTCATCCTTCACTGGAACAGATCCCTCCGTGAAGGGCTCCACAATACCCTCCATCAGTTCTGCGAATTCCTGGGAGCCTTCCTTGCTCCCTACGGGTAATGCTACAGGTCTCATCTCTATATCCTCAGGGGGTTTGCCAGGGAGGCTGTCTAGAGCAACCTCCTCCTGCATGAATGCAGCCTTTGATCTCAGCTCCATCCCATCATTCTTGGCCTGGCCTGGTATGGAGCGCTGTTCTTGTGCCGGAGGCCCAGACTCCCGGCTTAGCTCATCTTTCCTTTGCCTGGTTTCCTCCCCAGGGGTATCCTCTGATTGCTCGGCCTTGAGCAGCCACCTCTCAATGTTAGCAATGCTTTCCTCTGGGCTGTCTGGCGGTCTCCCTGCTCCCTCAGGGGTGTACAGAGACGCAGTTATGGCCTCTCGCTGGGTCATGACAGCCCCGGTATCAAACAGCCGGTCAGGCATTCCGAGCTCCGCCTTTAATTCCATGGCTGTGTCCCCAGAATCTGCCAGCTGTTCCAGGTAGTCAGTGCACCCAGGCCTTGTAGCAGCAGCAGGTGTCTCAGAAATATTTAATTCTGCTATGCCAATGTCATCTACATTGTCACTTTCGACTTGGTTGGGCTTAGGTGCAGACATACCCATCTTGTCACGACAGCTTGGTTCTGTAACTGTCGCTCTCTCTTGACTTAGATCAGAAGCAGCTACTTTGCCTTTCTTATTTTGACTTCGTTTTGCCACTACTTCTCTGCCTTGCTTTTCTCTGCCAAACTGTCCAACAGCTGGTTGCACTTTTTGGGTAGCCTCTTCTACTAAACAGTGCACAGTATTTTTTAGCTCAACTGGGGTGCTTTGCTTCTCTCTATTAAGCTCAGCTCCTTCGCTGTTGTCTTCTCTGACTCCCCAAGTCAGTCTGCTTCTCATGCCTTTAACTTGTTCACTTGGGTGAACATCAGCAGCTTCTGCTTCATTTTTCTTTCCCTGGCTGTATCCACTAGCTTCACTTGCACCTTCCGGGTGGGTTTTGCTTACGACCAACACTTGGCCTTGCGTACATTTATTTCTCATCTTTGCAGTTTTCTTTAGGATGTTTCTGCATGCTTTGGTCTTATCACCTTTACATGGTGTATTTTTACTTGTCTCATGCTTTATAGCACAAACCGACTTTACACAGCTGGCCTCAGTCACAGTCTTTCTTTCTCCTTTCGTTGCCTTGGGAAGATTTCTCAGTACCTTTCTGTTTCCAAATGCCTTTCCAGCTTTCTCTTGAAACATGCAAGATTCAGTGTCTGAGCTTGAAAATGTTTTAGTTTCCAACTCTTTTTCTAAGACTTCATCTGTTGTGATGTCAGCAAGTTTGAGGCTTTCACGTGAATCTGCAATGTTTTGATTTTCATATAAACACTTGTCAACTTCAGTAATCAGTTTGTCTTGTTCTCCCTTCGGAATCCTCTGACCTTTCCTACTTTGGCGCATGTCATCAGTGTCACCATCACTGCCTCTTGACAATTCCGCTTTGTCCTTTAGTTTTGCTGGTCTCATTACTACCTTTTTTTCTTTTGCTTTTTGTTCCTTGGAGGATCCAGCTGCCTTTTCACCCTCTTCCACATTATCACTACTTTCAGGCTCAATTATATCCTTCTTGCCTTCTGACTCTTCTGCGTGTTTCTCAACATAACGCTTTGCTTCCTCCATGCTTTTCAGCTTGCTAAAGACTTCTTCTACTGCCTCTGTTATCTTATGCAGGATGTCAGTAGCCTGGTTACGGGGTCCCTTGTCCCCATGCTCCCTGCAGGGGGCAATCTGCAAATCCTCAGTAAGAGCAGCTCTATGCTCCTGCTGAGCGTCCCTCAGGTTCTTAACCTGTGCAGCCAGGAACCTGTTTGTGCCTTGTTGTTTAGCGGTTGCCTCTTGTTGTACAACAGTTGCCTGCACCAGAGCCTTCAGCAGGTCCTCCATTATAGCACCACGCAGGTAACAGTCTTAAAGGTACAGTGCTACTTATTTGATTAGCAGGTCTGACAAAATAAAAGTCCTCAAGCAGACTACCAGATGACTGGCACACCCACAGACCCTCAATGTGCTACTGTGCCCGCATTCTCCACCATATTGTGATCCTTGTCTGTAGATAGCACGGTCCTCTAGGGCAAAAACATGCACAGTCCTTTAATTTTATTTTAATCCTGGCAACTTTATTCGTAAATCCACACATGAGGCAGCAGCAAATGTAACCATAAATGAAATAATGTAACACAAATCCCTATAACAAAAAGCCTAGCTCGTCTGAGCACTAACTCACATCAGATTCCCTATCTATCAGGGGTTAAACTATAACAAAATTTGTGGGTTTCACCAACCTAGTGTATTTGTCTGCTCTCAGCACTCCAGTGCTCTAAGCCAGCCTTGACTGCTTCCTTCCGCACTCCTAGTGCTCCAAGCCAGCACTCCCAGTGCCTAGTCTCCTTGATTCTCTTACTGGAGAGAACACCCTCTCTCCTACCTGCTTCCTGAGAGGAAGCCAGCAATCCCCCTGTACCTGCCCAGCAGGGAGTGGTTTATTCCCACTGCTACAGCCGATTACCTGCAGCTGGGCAGTGTGTTGGAGACAGTCCAAAAACCCTGGCCTGGATCTATGTCTCCCATGAAAACCACTAAACTGTGGAGTGGAGCATTGGCCCTCCCTTCTCTCCAAATACTCCACCCCAGGGGCCCATAACTAAACAACGCTTTGTGTTGTACAAAACACAAACTACATATACTCCCCCTGGGGTTAAATGGCTTCTCTGCCTTCACTTTATCACAACCTGAATACAGCTCCAATTTCTATATCACGAGAGTGAAGATATATAATCTGAAAGTGACCATTGCTAAAAACTTAACAAGTGCTAATATTAATAAAATACACTATTAACGTTCCTATATGTACAAATCTTTATACAGCAAGATAAATCACAAGATAATAAGTGAAAATTCCTACGGAAATCTCATCCAGTATACAGTAATAGGTAGTTCTTCTGCTTGCGGTTTGTCTTCCCAGGGTTTTCCTGAATAGTCGCCTATCAACTTGTAGAAAAGCACTCTTGTCCCGGAGTGTGAAACTCATCTTGACTTCCAGATGTGATCCTCTAAGGTTTTACTAGGTATTGCCTTAAGGGACTTCGTGTTCCAGAACTCTCACATACGGATGACAAGGAAGTTCTAGAGATGGTTCGTCTGCCCCTCTACTCCCAGACTTTGCACACTTTTTTCCATACTCCTATTCTGGGCTCATCAGTTTTTCTTTCTCCTACCCCTATCCATACCTCTTTTTTTTATACCAAGGCACTCTTCTCTTTTCTTGTCCTATCTCTCTCATACTTGGTATGACTTCTTTAGAGGAGGGTGAACTGCAGAATGAGCACTACTGGTTGACATCACGGTAGTCTATAACATTAGCGATGTCGGGTATAGTGCATTCTCCATCTTTCTTTGTCAGTGGACCCTGTATAGGGGCCAAGCCTTCAGTCCCAGCATATATAATGAATTATTGCTCTAAATTCTTATTATGATATCTGGAATTATTTTGTTTGTTTGCTGTTCTACCATATATCTCCAACCTTACCCACTGTTTACTTTCATTAACCTGTGTCCTTGCACTCTGTTACATGTTCTAATAAACTAGTGCTTGTTAATCCCTAGGTTGGGGTCCAACTATTTTAATGGGCTGTCATTTGTTGGAGAATTAATTTTATTTATCCTGCATTCAATAAATAATTTATTGTAGTACCAGTGCTTTTTCCAGGAGGGAGACTCTTTCACGTTTGGAAGATTTTTTGTAATTTTTATTTTGTAATTATTATATGAAAACTAAGGACCAAAACTATTCTAATATTGCAAATGGTGACTAATGACCTGTACATACTGTAGCTTCCTGCAAAAATAAAGTATGTTACGACCCGCTGTGATAGACAGTTACTGACACCAGGACTCAGCTGGAACCCTGTAGCAAAGAGTGTGGCTTTCAACATCAACTCTCCATAAGGACTAATCTTCCCTATGGCCCTGAACAGGTTAAATAAACTCACTGTCAGCATTGAAACAATTCTATGCCATTGGAGACCACTGTGAAAACACAAGGAGTTAATGGACTTTGTTATCTGGGGTGTAAAGGCGTATCATTATTATTATTGCCATGTATATAGCGCCAACAGATTCCGTAGCGCTTTACAATATTATGAGAGGGGGGAATTAACTATAAATAGGACAATTACAAGAAAACCTACAGGAACGATAGGTTGAAGAGGACCCTGCTCAAACAAGCTTACAGTCTATAGGAGGTGGGGTGTAAAACACAATAGGACAAGAAATCGCAATCAAACAAGGTGGGAGTGAGGGTGGAGGAGAGAGTAGAGTGCTGCCCTTTAGGAGACAGCAAGAGACAGGTATGTGAGATAGAGGTTTACGCTGAGAGGCCAACTGACTGCAAATCGTTAGAGGTTTAGTCGCAATTTGTAGCTGCGCTATTGAAAGTTTGAATAGCAGAGGGCCAAACCAGGCACGAAACGCATTTAGAACATTTTACCCTCAGGCTTGCAAAACGTTATTTATTTAACAGGGATACAGAGTGACAGCGTCTAACTGTGAAATGCAGTCAGTCGCCGCAAGGCAGGATTTCCCATAGAGGAATATCGCTAGCCTCTCTTGTCTACAAGTTTAGTGTAAGCAATTTTCAGGTGATTCACGACTGTTTTGTGGTTTCGCATAGACTCCCTGTTCAGTACATTAGGGAGTTTTCTTATATGGTGTCTACATGCCATTATCAAAGTTGGAACTAAACGGCTAAAACTCTCAGAAGACTGAGGTCGCTTACACTGAGCACAGAAGTGACACAGCAAACCTTTGTGAGTGTAGGACTGCATAGTGTGAAAGGACAACAAATGGACAAAAAGTATATGCTACCAGTGTTATTCAATTAAAATTTGCTCCAAGCACCAGGACCACTTCAATAGTTGAAGTGGTGATGGTGCTTGAAGTCTGTATCTGCAGCTTTTCAGCTTGAAACCTTGCTCATAACTTGAAAAAGCACTTTGCTTCCGGAGGGAGGGGAGGGGAGGGAAAGGGGGTGGGGGTAGGGGGAACTAGAGGCCAGCCCAGGAAGGGTTACTATAATCAAAAAGCAGTGTTTTATTAAAATAAATGTAAATATCCCTAGTTTCTCCCTTTTTTTCTTTTCCTAATTTTCTTATTTTTTTCCTTTTTTGATTATTTATTTTTGTATACCTTTTTAATAGAATTCTGATTAAATGTTATGTTTTATCAATCATATTAAAGTGTATGTTTAAACCTCATAAGAAACCTATTTGGATAGGGCATTTTGTTCTTATTTCTCACATTTAAAGAAACACTATAGGGTCAGGAACACAAACATGTATTCCTGACCCTATAGTATTAAAACCACCATCTAGCTCCCCCTGGCTCACCCTTGTCCCACTAAATATAGTAAAATATTACTTTTAGTCAAGTCTGCTGCTGCTGGCTCTGCCCCTGATCTCCCTGCTTAGCTGACATAATCAGAAGTGATTCTCTGAGCCAATCACAATGCTTTCCCATAGGATTGGCTGAGAATGTCAAGTAGGCAGATAAAGGGCAAAGCCAGCACAGGTCAAACACAGCCCTGGCCAATCAGCATCTCCTCATAGAGATACATTGAATCAATGCATCTCTATGAGGAAAGTTCAGTGTCTCCATGCAGAGGGTGGAGACACAAATGCCAGTCACACTGTGCAGCACTGTCCCAGGAAGCACCTCTAGCTTCCATCTAAGGAGTGGCCAGTGGCGATATCCCTAGGCTGTAATGTAAACATTGCATTTGTTCTGAAAAGACAGTGTTTACCGCAAAAAGCCTGAAGGGAAGGACTCTACTCACCAGAACAAATGCAATAAGCTGTAGTTGTTCTGTTGACTACAGTGTCCCTTTAAGGTCAAAATAGCAGAACTTGACAAAATTCTCTGAATCTGCTATGTTTTCAGTCCTTCTGCTCTGACCTTAAATGTTAAATTCACTTGTAATTCTTACTTTAGTAAATAACCCGGCTTGTGTAAAATAGCCAAGAAATGATTATAGCCGAGTTGAATTCTTTTTAAACGATATGTGTTTGCCAAAATTGATCCATTTGTAATTCAGTTGGTATAGTTAGGAATTTAGCAATTTCAAAGTGAATTGCAAATTTTAAATCAAAGCAGCTGAACTAGAAGCACAGCTGACTTTGAGAATATTTTTGGGTTATTATTTGAAATCCACTTTGAATACAGTTTTTATTTCCAACAAGACACACTTCAGTAAATAAATCTACACATGTATAAAACCACGTATGCTTACTTATAATAAATACCCAGTATGCCTTATTTATTCATTTTTAATGCTTCTCAGAAGCTATCGTTCACAGAAGTTTCACATAATGCAGAACTTCTATTTGATTCTTTGCTAGGTAACGATCTACCATTTGTTCACCCTTACTGCAGTCTGTTTTCACTATTTATTGCACTTAGCATGAAAATTAGATTTAAAAAAAAAATACAAACAATACTGGCCAATAGCAAAATTCCAATGTCAGTCTTCCCCAACCGACGCATTTCGTTACCACCTTGTACCTTATTTAAGGCCTAATACATTAAACGTGTTACAGGCATAATAAATACATAAAAAAAACATATTCACCAATTCATGATGATCCCGATCTGCTGAAACAAAACACAGGGGAGGTTCTGAGGAAAGCATTATAATCTATCACAAATTGCTAGGTTATTTATTCATTTATATATTTTACCTAACATGTAAATTCATAGTTTTTGTATTCTGCTCAAAACATTGGCTAATATTTTCACACCATTTTTTGTAATACATGCTAGATTATTTTTTTTTTTTTTGAGTCGTTTACTTCGAAAATAAAATAAATAAGTCCAAGCTCTGGTTTTATTTTCTAATTTCCTGAAGCCTATCTGGCTCATGAAAAAGCACCACCTTAATCTGTAAGGCATTTAAAACTGCCTAGAAGCGGTGTTAACTATTTTTAACAGTTCAGCAGATGTTTTGAAATTATTAATAGATTTCAGCCTCTCCTACCTGCTGTGATGCTCAGTAGACTATGAGCTTTGAGGGCAATACCTTAAGCCATATCCTATTTCTCACTCTAAAAAAAAATAGCAGGTATGAAATGAGAAAGAGAGGAAATATAGATGCATTCTGGAATATAGAATCATCACAGCAAACAAGGCATAGACAAGCGCCATACTGTCTGATATCCCATTGCTGGGATATTTCCTCCTATCAGAACCCAAAGGGGTTACAGAGAAAGATCAAGTATCCCAATTGTTGAATTTTCTCTTGAAGTTTGATATTTAAAAGGACACCAAAAATATATATACACCATGCAGTTTTAATGTATACATCATGTCCCTACAGTCTCACTGCTCAATTATCTCAATTATATTCAGGAGTTCTATCACTTTATTTATGCAGCCTTAGGCACACCTCCCTGCATGTGACTTACACAGCCTTCCTGAACACTTCCTTTAAAGAGTCATCTAATGTTTACACTTCAAAACCCTGCAGTAGCCCCCTATGTGTGGTTAAAGTTACATTTTCAGAGCAGGAGATAAAAACTTTTAAAGTAAGTTACATCTGATTGATAATGGAACCATGTTTTTTTTCATGCAGTCTGTGTACGTCACAGTCAGGTCAGGTGTGACTAGGGCTGGATAAACACAAACAATAGTGATTTAACTCCTAAATGGCAGATAATTGAGCAGTGAGACTGCAAGGACATAATCTATGCACCAAAACTGCTTCATTAAGCTAAAGTTGTTTTGATTGCTATAGTGTCATTTTAACATAACAATATAAAGGTCACACCAGAAACTTCAGTAAGAGAAATATAATAACAAGAAACAATTAAAAAAGAATAAATAAACCGCAATAATGACTCTTATTTTTCTTATGTTGCAAATTCTCTGCCAAAAATGATTTTGTTCAAATGCCATTTTCTTATGAATAAAATATAAACTCTGCATTTTTATACTTTTGTGCCTGTTATAAACAAAACAATAAAAAAATAACAAAACAACAAAACAGCATGGCTGTCAATGTTTGTGAATAACTTCCATGTGCCATTCAATTTATGTAGATTACTGTTTCTGTGTTTTGTAATGTCTCTTTTCTAAGCTATACTGTGTTATACAAACAAATGAACAAAAGGAAATTCTTTCTTTTCGATAAATAGTTGTTTAAATAAATACACCGCTAACACTGCAGAGGTAAATTATGTTGAAAACAATTGCATTGTTTTGCACACCTTTCTTTTAAATACCGAAAGTGGCAACATTCTGATAAAAAAAAAAAAAAAAAAAAAAAAAACTGAAAAAAAAATGAGTGAAAATTATTTTGGTGCTTAAACAGAATTACAAAAAAGGGACAAAAAAAATATAAAAAATAATTGCTCCACAACCGACGCATTAAAAGAGATTGTGGCAGTTTTATACATTCTAAATGAAAAGAAAAAGGGCTAAAACAATTCACTTTTGTGAATATATTTGTGCAGTAAATTGCTAGTCCTACACTCCTAAAACGTAGTTATTACTTCTTAATGTCATTTTTTTGTACTTGTTACTTCATGCCTCCCATACTGTTTTTCACAAAAACAACACACTCGATCTCCAATTTGCAGTTAGAATGAACTCACACAGTTCTGCTCTGGTATTGCTCATTCAACATTAAAGACTTCTGATTTCTGATTTCTATGTGGGTCTCCTACAAATCCGAGTTACTGGTCTAAACACCGCAAGAACCCCTCTATATTGGCTCTGGGTGATCCTCTGGAACTATAACTTGACTGAGAAGACAATACCGGCCGTATTAGTGGTCTTACAATCCGCTTCTCAGTGGTCTTACGTGCTTTCAACTTGCGCCGTTACAGTCCATAATGAATGCGGCAGCGAGGCTCATCTTCCTGTCCGCCCGCACCTCCCACGCCTCACCCTTCTGTCAGTCCCTGCAATGGCTTCCTGTAAGATATAGGGCTCAATTTAAGATTCTGGTTCTTGCTTTCAAATCTCTACATAATGCTGCTCCCACCTATCTATCCTCCCTAATACACAAGTATGTCCCATCTAGGCCCTTCTTGAGGGCTAACCCGTTCCTGTGGAACTCCCTTCCCTCCTCCGTTCGATGCTCACCCAGTCTCCACTTCTTCAAAAAATCGTTAAAAACCCACTTCTTCATAAAAGCGTATCAATTAAACTGTTAATAGCTCCCGACTGATTCCTCTCTTGCAAATGTCATTAGTCTAATGCTATCCTTACCTTTTGTGTCACTTTACCCCACTCTAGCATGTAAGCTCATTGAGCAGGGCGCTCAACCCCGCTGTTCCTGTGTGTTCAACTTGTCTGATTACAACTACATGTTTGTTCGTCCACCCACTGTAAAGCGCTGCGTTATTTGTTGGCGTTATATAAATAATAATATTAAAATTACATGCATTCACGCTAGGCTGACTTTCTTTGAGCATGATTTGGGCATGATTTTTTGCCTTTTTGGGCGTTTATGTGTATGTTATTTGTGCCAGTGGCCCACACTTTTACCCCACCCACCAAAATCCTGCTTCGCCGGACACTGCTGTTAAGGGGTATGGATTTACTTAAAGATGAAAGCAAGAGATAGGGTATGTGTTTTCTTATAGCTATATCCTGTGAGTTTCCCTTCAGCTCCACCAGATACATGACTCTTGGGAGGTATGATTGTTTTAGTGTTTTCTGTCAATACAATTCTATAATTAGGTCCATCATAATTGTCAGCACCAAGCCCAAAGGGCTCTTAATTTGGCCCTGACGGGAATGATTTTTGTGAGATATTTTACACAAACCGTAGAGCTCACTCCGTAAAGACGTGAAATAAAAAACATACAAACCCCAGCCTTTAATTGAAAGATACTCGGAGCTCGTCTGGTGATTTTCTGACTTTCTTAATTGCTGTCAATTAGAGCTAACATATAAAAATCTTTAAAAAAACTAAATCAATTTAATGCTTAATTAAATTAATTATATTTAATTTACATGTACACTAATTTACTTGTTCTTAGAGTTAATTACCAATTAGGTTGTACGTCTATTGACATTGTTACACAATTAATGAGTTTGACAAATTCAGACTTTCTTTGCGATTTGTCATTGTCTTGGTCCAGACACCCTCCACCTTACTATACAGCCTATTGCAATATTGCATACGCAACAAGGAATGCCAGGAAGATTTAAACAGACTGGATCTGTCTCTGTTAATGTCACATTTATCTTGAATCTCCCTTAGTGTTTAGATAATTATTTAATGATTCCACTATCTTCCTTTTGGTTATACACTAGTGTATAACCCTGCCAGTGTTAAAGTGGACACGGAGTCAGACTTTGAGCATTGGTACTCCAGCTCGAATCTTTGTTGCGCCACTAAGGGGGTGGTCATCCATTAGGAGTAAAGGGTCCTTCAATTCAACCTGAACAGTGATGGCATTGGGTGCAGATGGTCCAAGGATGTGATCATGCAATTATCAGGCTTTATTCACTACACTGAGAATTCAATGAGAATTCCAGGTGAATTTTAAATTTAAGGTAAAGTAGCTGAAATTGAAAAATTCTAGTCAGCTGTGTACCTGCAGTTTAGCTATTCTGGCCTTAAATTTGAAGTTAACTTTGAATTCTCACCTTTTGTGAATAGCCCTGTATAAGGCACGTGAGATATGACAAGACAGGGAATTTAACGGAATGTGAAGATCAGAAAACAGTATGACTAGGCAAGGTTTATGGACTAGATTTTAATGAGAGATTGCAGATTGGAGGAGACTCTTTGGATATAGTTTGTCCTAATGGTACGAAATGGTCTTTTGCAGTTTTAGGTACAATAAAAATACGTTATTTTTTTTTTCTGTTTTTTTCCTGCAAATATTTAATGCATTTTCTATTTAACACATTGGAGAAGAGGGGATGCTTGTAGCTCTATAGTGCCCCTATAATATATGTGTATAATTATAAAACTCTATGAGGGAGTGATTTATACGATGAAAATGTCCACGCATACAAGGTATATTGCTAGAGGTCACAACCTCTTCTTCAATTAAGATTGTAGAAATTACTACCCGATCACTTTTGCTACTAACAACCACACTCAATGGATTGGCTGAGCGACAAACCTGACTTTCTATAGGCATATCTTCCAGATGTTGTAGACCCCATCTCCCCTGAATCTTTGCCAGCATTAAGGCTGGAGCATTATGTGAGATATAGTCCAGAACAACTGAAGTGCAGAAGGTTGCCTATTCCTATTCTATAGGCATACCTATTAACCTATTAGCCTGAGCGGCAGGATTGCCATCTGGAATTATGGGGCCCCTTACAAAACCATTTTGCGGCCCACCCCTGGCGCACTCTCACATATACAGATACAAACTCACAAACACGTCCATATTCCCAGACATATGCGCACCCTCTCCCCCCCACACAAATACACACACACACACACTCTCTCTCTCTCTCTCTCTCGTGTAGACACTTGCAGATACACACATATACAAATAAACTGCTAGACACACACACACACATATATATATATATATATACAATGTAGATCATACAGACTTAAATGACTCCAAGTGTACTGACCGGGCCCCTGACATACACTGATTATTATTATTATTATTATTATTGCCATTTATATAGCGCCAACAGATTCCGTAGCGCTTTACAATATTTTGAGAGGGGGGGATGTAACAATAAATAAGACAATTACAAGAAAACTTACAGGAATGATAGGTTGAAGAGGACCCTGCTCAAATGAGCTTACAGTCTATAGGAGGTGGGGTATTAGAAACATTAGGATAGGAAATATCAAGTAGGAGTGAGCAGAGCTGGAGGAGAGAGCAAAGCACTATCCCATAGGAGAGCAAGAGACAGGTATGTAAGGGAGAGATTACTCTGGGAGGCCATACGCTTTCCTGAAGAGATGGGTTTTAAGGCCCTTCTTAAATGATTGAAGACTAGGGGAGAGTCTGATGGCAGTAGGCAAGTTATTCCATAGGAGAGGAGCCGCCCGTGAGAAGTCCTGCAAGCGTGAGTTGGCCGTACGGGTGCGAGCAGCGGTCAGGAGGTGGTCGCGGGCAGAGCGGAGGGTACGAGGAGGGGCATACCTCTGGATCAGTGAAGAGATATAAGAGGGCAGCAACTGATAGGCTTGCACTTATATAGTAATTCTAAGACATCATCATCAAATCATCCTAGAGAATTTAAAAAAACAACCCATAGTAAGTCATGTGATACTCAGATAATATACATGTATTCCCTTAACAAATGTATTGTGATTAGTTACACATGCAGTTATTTAATGTATTTATTGTTTTTGTCAATTTTCAGGGTTCAAGTCGAATTTTATGTGAATGAAAATTCTTTTAAGGAAAGACTGAAATTATTTTTTATAAAGAATCAGAGATCAAGTAAGTATTTAACAGTGTTCTAGAACAAAGACAGTATGCTTTCTGACGTTGGGGTAACAAATTAGAGAAACACAAAAGGCACATTCCTCCTCTGAATAGATTTCACGGGAGATCTTCCCATAGTCCATCCTTGCTTCCTCCCAAGTCTAAACATAATTGGGGGCTCGGAGCTAAGCGGAGGGTGGGATCGCTATCTGTTGTAGTTCTGACTGAATACACACAGGATATACTTTATAATTGGTACATTTATACATGCTGCCATTTTGTAGCCATGTACAGTATTTTGGAGGCCATTGATAGTCCCATTACACATAGGGTGACATAAACCAGAGAAGCCATGGTAGTTTTTGAGTCCTCCTCTCTATGACTCAGATCACATTTCAGTGTTGGTGTTTGATTCCTAATGTCTTCTGGAATTTGGGCCAGTATTGCATGAGTGTTTTCAACAATAGCCATTCATATTGTTAATTATCTAAAAATAAATTATGATTGACTCCTAATTAGTGACACACACTATAGCAATGGGACATGGAGTCTGTCCCACCCAGCTCAGGGTGACACAGACAGGAGGGAGCTATGGGACATGTAGTCTGTCCCTCCCAGCACAGGGTGACACAGACAGGAGGGAGCTATGGGACATGGAGTCTGTCCCTCCCAGCACAGGGTGACACAGACAGGGGGAAGCTATGGGACATGAAGTCTGTCCCTCCCAGCACTGGGTGACACAAACAGGAGGGAGCTATGGGACATGGAGTCTGTCCCTCCCAGCACAGGGTGACACAAACAGGAGGGAGCTATGGGACATGGAGTCTGTCCCTCCCAGCACAGGGTGACACAGACAGGAAGGAGCTATGGGATATGGAGTCTGTCCCTCCCAGCACAGGGTGACACAGACAAGAGGGAGCTATGGGACATGGAGTCTGTCCCTCCCAGCACTGGGTGACACAAACAGGAGGGAGCTATGGGACATGTAGTCTGTCCCTCCCAGCACAGGGTGACACAAACAGGAGGGAGCTATGGGACATGGAGTCTGTCCCTCCCAGCACAGGGTGACACAGACAGGAAGGAGCTATGGGATATGGAGTCTGTCCCTCCCAGCACAGGGTGACACAGACAAGAGGGAGCTATGGGACATGGAGTCTGTCCCTCCCAGCACAGGGTGACACAGACAGGAGAGGGCTATGGGACATGGAGTCTGTCCCTCCCAGCACAGGGTGACACAGACAGGAGGGAGCTATGGGACATGGAGTCTGTCCTTCCCAGCACAGGGTGACATACATGAGGGAGCTGTGGGACATGGAGTTTGTCCCTCCCAGCACAGGGTGACACAAACAGGAGATATTTGAGTATGGGCTTTATGTTATTAAACATTGTATACCGTCTCGACTTCACTTTCCTATATGTTTTCCAGGTTTAAGGGTTAGACTGTTTAATTTTTCACTGAAGTTGCTGAGTTGCCTCCTTTACATTATAAGAGTCCTTTTAGATGACCCAGCAGAGAACAGGGGGGCGTGGTGAGTTTCCTTGGTCCCCCTCCATGCCTCAATGCTTAAACTACTCGCTGCCATCCTTATACCCTTTTTCCATTCTTATTTCTCTTCATTTCTCCCATGGCCCCATTTAAAAACACTATTCGTGCTCACTATATCTCCCTAACTCTCTTTAAACTCATCTGCCACTTCATCTCAGATTGACTTCCCACATCGTGAGCCATCACCTATGCGTTTTAATTTCCAGCTTGACTCCCTTTGCGTTCCACTGCCTTATCTTCTACGTCTCACCTGCTCATTTCTCATTGCAGTTGGGAATGTTCCAAACAGAATTATTCTGCACAACATAGATTTGACTGGTAAGAAAATATATATATATTTTTTTTTTTAAATAAAATAGCAAGATGGAATCTGCCCTTCCATAACAAAGTTGCATAGACAGGAGTGAGCTAGAGGACATGGTGTCTGTCCCTCCCAGCACAGGGTGACACAGACAGGAGGAAGCTACGGGACATGGAGCCTGTCCCTCCCAGCACAGGGTGACACAGACAGGAGGAAGCTACGGGACATGGAGCCTGTCCCTCCCAGCACAGGGTGACACAGACAGGAGGAAGCTATGGGACATGGAGTGTGTCCCTCCCAGCACTGGGTGACACAGACAGGAGGGAGCTATGGGACATGGAGTCTGACCATACAAGCACAGAGTAATACATACAGGCGGGAACTATGGGACATGGAGTCTGTCCTTCCCAGCATATGGTGACACAGACAGGAGGGAGCTATGGGACATGGAGTCAGTCCCTCCCAGCACTGGGTGACACAGACAGGAGGGAGCTATGGGACATGGACTCTGACCCTACAAGCACAGAGTAATACATATAGGCGGGAACTATGGGACATGGAGTCTGTCCTTCCCAGCATATGGTGACACAGACAGGAGGGAGCTATGGGACATAGCATCTGTACCTCCCAGCACAGGGTGACACAGACAGGAGGGAGCTATGGGACATGGAGTCTGTCCCGTCCACCATGGGGTGATACAGACAGGAGGGAGCTATGGGATATGGAGTCTGTCCCTCCCAGCACAGGGTGACACAGACAGGAGGGAGCTATGGGACATGGAGTCAGTCCCTCCCCGCACAGGGTGACACAGACAGGAGGGAGCTATGGGACATGGAGTCAGTCCCTCCCAGCACTGGGTGACACAGACAGGAGGGAGCTATGGGACATGGAGTCTGACCCTACAAGCACAGAGTAATACATACAGGCGGGAACTATGGGACATGGAGTCTGTCCTTCCCAGCATATGGTGACACAGACAGGAGGGAGCTATGGGACATGGAGTCAGTCCCTCCCAGCACTGGGTGACACAGACAGGAGGGAGCTATGGGACATGGACTCTGACCCTACAAGCACAGAGTAATACATATAGGCGGGAACTATGGGACATGGAGTCTGTCCTTCCCAGCATATGGTGACACAGACAGGAGGGAGCTATGGGACATAGCATCTGTACCTCCCAGCACAGGGTGACACAGACAGGAGGGAGCTATGGGACATGGAGTCTGTCCCGTCCACCATGGGGTGATACAGACAGGAGGGAGCTATGGGATATGGAGTCTGTCCCTCCCAGCACAGGGTGACACAGACAGGAGGGAGCTATGGGACATGGAGTCAGTCCCTCCCCGCACAGGGTGACACAGACAGGAGGGAGCTATGGGACATGGAGTCAGTCCCTCCCAGCACTGGGTGACACAGACAGGAGGGAGCTATGGGACATGGAGTCTGACCCTACAAGCACAGAGTAATACATACAGGCGGGAACTATGGGACATGGAGTCTGTCCTTCCCAGCATATGGTGACACAGACAGGAGGGAGCTATGGGACATGGAGTCAGTCCCTCCCAGCACTGGGTGACACAGACAGGAGGGAGCTATGGGACATGGAGTCTGACCCTACAAGCACAGAGTAATACATACAGGCGGGAACTATGGGACATGGAGTCTGTCCTTCCCAGCATATGGTGACACAGACAGGAGGGAGCTATGGGACATAGCATCTGTACCTCCCAGCACAGGGTGACACAGACAGGAGGGAGCTATGGGAACTGGAGTCTGTCCCTCCCAGCACAGGGTGACACAGACAGGAGGGAGCTATGGGACATGGAGTCTGTCCCTCCCAGCACAGGGTGACACAGACAGGAGGGAGCTATGGGACATGGAGTCTGTCCCTCCCAGCACAGTTTGAAATAGTAGGAGGTATTTGTGAGACATGGGGTGACACAGGGAGCTCTGGGACATGGAGAACTTGTATGCAGTTTGTCTATATTGTGATCTTTATATAGTTTCCACTCTAATAACAGTCTATTTCTCCTCTCCTAGGACCCCTATTATTTGGGTGAACAGACCACTGCCTTTGTGGGGTCTCCAGGTGAGCACCATCTTCTAAACCTATGGCTAGCTTGATTTCTAGTAATTGCCCTACTGTTCGAACTCTCCCTTTCTGTCTCCTGGTAGTGTTAGCATTGGAAGCCTATTGCATATGTGCGACAAATCGCAAATCAAATGTCCCTGACTTGGTTCTCACAGGTGGAGCATCTCCTATGACTACTGTTCCTCCAGAACTGAAATGTTTTACATTGCAGTTTTAAAACTGGCCCAATTTAGTAATTTCAGTTATGTGTCATTGGTTGATTTGGCAAGCACCAAATGTATGTATGTTTGTAATAGTGTGTTTTAATTGGGTCAGAATTTTTTGGGGACAGAGACATTGCTTGAATTGAGCCAGCAGTTAATCACCATGATTGTAGACAAAGGTAACTTTTGCTTTGTTTCCCTATTCTTTTGGATGTAGGAAGCTGGATTCTGGTAAAGTTTTTAAAAAAGGTTAACGGTGTCAGGTGCCCAAACTGACGTGACCTTATTCTATGATAATGCATAGCAATGCTCAACTCCAAACAGCATTCACACCCATATTTTAATAATGCATCCTACTTTATCCCTGTATCTGTCTGTCTTTCCGTCTGTCCATCCGTCTCTCTGTCTATCATCTTAGTACCACAAATATTGTGAACCACATTTATAATGCCGCTCAGCCAGATTTCAAGCTGCCTTTGTATTATGGGAAATGCAGTATGGAAATATCTGGTGTGCCGAGGTTAGGCACTACTTATCAAATATCCTACCTTTATATTTGCCTCCTTTATTTTATTCAGCTCTTCATCTTTATTTTTGTCTCCCTTCCTCTGGTTTTAGGTACTTGTTGCGTTAATTAGTTTTATGGAAACAATGCTGCTGACATACCTCGGATACAAGGTAACTTGCGCTGTCTCTCTAAGCCCTCTCCATGACTCCTTTTGTCATTCAGCCAGCAATATTATCTATGTAGGAAATGAGTTGCAAGTAATTGCTTTCATATTCATTTAAAAATCCAGTGAAATCTCTCCTGTGACTATTCATTTGTCCCGTTGATTGTCAATTTGTACCTATTTTATAAGTAAACAATTAGTCTTGCCTCCTGAGATGCATGCTCATCAAACATTTTTTTTTGTTCCTCATAACACAGTTTATTTATGTGGTCTTTGTTGGACGTTTACGAGTCTCCAGGTATATGATATGTATTAGTGTGGTGTATAGTGTAGTGTTTGTGTGGTCTGATAGTACGTAGCACTGAACTTTCTATGGAATACACGAGAATCAGGGGTGTCACTAGTCGGGGCTTCGATGACTGAAGTCCCAGATCTCTACAGTTACTGGTGGGGATTGGAGGATATTAGTGTTTTTTTTTTACATTTTTAAATTTTACATCTGCCAGCTGCTTCGAGAAGCTGCTATCTTTACAAAAACAAAGATCAGAGGTATAGTTATTCCTCAGGCTTTTTAGGGGAAGGCGATGGTACCCCCAGGTGACTGTGGAGAGGAGCGCTGGGGAACAGGACTTTGCTGCATGCTCCTCTGTTAGTTTGGAAGTGCGGTGTGCAGCTTGTGCTTATTTTGTTTTATTTTTTATCTTTCATTTAAATAGAGATGAGTGGACATAACATAGAAAAATTCAGGAAGGATATGTCGTGAAATATCCACACCTCTTTGTATGTGGTGGGGCATTACATTTTTCTTAAGGATCAAGCCCCAAGCTCTTCTAGAACCTCACAATGCCTCTCATGAGAATGAAAATGAGCTGGTGGTTTATGTCTGTTTGGGAGACAGACTGTAGGTTTGTTTGATGTAACGCAGGAGGAGTGATGTGATGTCATACCCATGTTCTTGCTGAGTGTGTTATAAAGCAGGTGTAATGATATGATGTCACACCCCTGTTTATGCTGTGCATGATATAAAGCAGGGTTAGTCATAGTTATATCCCTCCTGCTGTGTTTAATGTAACGCAGAAATGTGATATTTTTTTTCCCCAGCTCTCATTATATATGATGTAAAACAGATGCAGTCCCATGATGTCATATACCTGCTCACACTTTGTGCAATATAAAGCAGGTGTA